>NC_052503.1:1978273-2278273 GCF_016617805.1 Bactrocera tryoni
TTTTTTTCATCATTTGAAATGTTTCGGTAAACGTTTTCCCAAGTTTAAAACAAAATTTAATATTTGCTCTTTGCTAAAAATGCATTTTACGACCGATGACCAAAAGCTGCTGTCACTTCTTGATCGATAACATCGATTGTAGTTATCCAATTGTCTTAAAATTTTTACGAAATATCAACAAGAGATTAAACTTTTTATTTTATATACCCACCAATAGGTGGCACCACCAGAAACAGTTATATTTAAAAAGTTCTGTTTCTTTTGCGACAGACCTTATATATTCGATTCCTCTGACTGGAGTTTTGAAACTCGCTCCAGACCTCAAATATATTATTAGATGTTATAAGACGTTATACATATTTATCTTCCAATCTACCTATCTGGTATATGAGAACATCAAATAACTAAGTCAATATTTCTTTAATTGATGTCCAGTGTTAACGATTGTCCAGTGAGTACATTTCATGACATTTCATCGATTGGTAGTGAAGTTATTGCGTTTTAAGTGTCAGTATGTTTGTGTTATCGGTGCGAAAATGAGCTTCGAACAAAGAGCCAACATTAAATTTTGTTTTAAAATTGGTAAAACTTTTACCGAAACGTTTCAATTGATGAAACAAGTTCCGTAGCCAAGTGCACGAGTGATTTCACCGTTTTCAAAGTGGTCGTGAGGACATAAATGACGATCAACATGTGGGCCAATCAAAGTCCGTGATCACCGGAAATTCCATCAAAACTGTGCGTGAATTCATCAAAAATTCACCGAAATCATCATTGAAATTCATGGAAATGGGATTGAACATCTCCAAAACATCGATTTATTGCATTTTGACCGAACATTTGGGCTTACGAAAGCTGTGTGCACGGTTTGTTCCGCACAACATTGCAAAATTGCTCAGAATCCAACATTCAAAGGACATCATTAAAGAGGTCAAAACGGACAAAAACTTCCTTTACAATATTTGACTGGTGACGAAACGAAATGTTTCCAATATGATCCCGAAACGAAACGCCAGAGTGCTGAATGGAAGGCACCGGACGAGCCGAAATCCAAAAAATCACGCATGGAGAAGTCAAAACTGAAGACAATGCTGATTTGTTTTTATGATTCCAAGGGTATTGTCCATAAAGAATGTGTTCTTTCCAGTTAAAACGTTAATGCGATATTCTACTTTGTAGTTTTGATGCGTTTGGTGCACCGTATTCGACGTGTTCGGCCCGAATATCGCGAAAATGAAAGTTGGCGTTTGTTGCACGATAATGCGCCGTCTCATCGGTCGACGCTTGTCACCGATTATCACATCACATTTTAGCCATTAACCACGCCGCGTATTCACCTGATATGGCACCGTGCGATTCCTTTCTTTTCGGAAAATGCATTTGCCCTTGAAAGGAAAGCGTTATGCAGACGTAGAGGCCATTCAAAGGCTTGCACCGGTACACTGGCGCCCATACTGGCCTACGAGCTAAAACACTCGATCGACATGCTTTTGGACCATGCAAAAAGCTCTATTGAAGCTGAAGTAGACTATTTTGAATAAAATAAATTGATTTTGCCGAGAAAACCATTTGTTCTGTTTTTTTTTAAGTCCTAGTTACTTTGAAACACACCTTGTATGAGTAACTAATGAGAGAGAGAGAGAGAGAGAGAGAGTGAAAGATTATAGTGTGGATTATTTTCAAAGGAAAATGTACAATCTTTGAAGAAGTTGTTCAGATCGCCATCATAGCGTAGAACGTAACTGGTTTTTGATGAAGATCAAAATAAAACACTTTGATAATACTAAAAACTTCAGTCGAAGTTAGCTTTTTTTTTGCTTTTTTGCTCTCTTCTTTCTGAACAAAACAACAACAAACAAACATAACAAAAAGTCATAGATTAGATTAATAATCACTAGAAAATTGTTATTTTAATACGTTTGTAACAAAAGCAAACAAACAAATCAATTAGTGAAATTCACAACTTTTAAATACTAAAAGCACACATACACACACCCACACAATCACAAAAAGCCAGCAATGCTAAAAACTAATATCAATAAGTTGCATAAAGTGAAATGCCGGAAGTGAATGCATAAAATTGAAACTTTAGTATTCGTGTGCGTCGAATGCGCGCGAACACACATTAATTCGTGCTGAATTTTAAAGCGACGCGCGGAGTTATTAATGCGAAGCGGAACGGAAGGAAGAGTGGAAATTGTGGAATAACAGGAAGTTATTGCCGCAAAACACGCAAAACTATTTTGCACTATGCGCTGGGTCGCTGTCAGGTGCATGTACGACCACACACACATACACATATACAACCGCACACACACACGCGCATTCATGATCGGCGTTTTATGCCACGCGCTGCTTTGATGGGAGCATATAGCGACTAGACCGCAGCAATTAAGTGCGTAACATGAAGTGCATCACCAGGCAACCGACATCATTATCAGCGCCACCGCTATCGCCACCAACAACAAAAACAATAATTCTAACAATCGCCTTAACCATCACCACATCATTGCCACAACCAGCCAGCGTCAAATATCGATGTTTCTGCTACTACTCATCGTACCGCTGCTGTTGCTGTTGGTTTTGTTGCCGATGGTGGTGGTTGTATAGGTAGGTAGGTAGGTTGTATTGGGGATCAGGGCATTAGTGCGTAAGGCTCATAACTCGCACCTAGCCCCAGCCACTGCTCTTGTGGCTGATAAATAATGGTTCGAACAAAAACAAATGCAACATCAAGGATAATAATAAACTTCATCCAAATGGGTACGGCTATTTATAAAAGACAGCAACAACAGCAACAGCAACAGCAATAACAATAAAATTATTCTGAAACAGCCGGCAACAATTTGCGAACGAGTCCATAATTAATGAGCGGATTAGGTAAGTGCATCCTGTTTGTAGAAAATTAAATACTCACACATACAAACGTACACGTGCTATAAGTGCTATGTACAAATATACTTTTAATTCATGTATGCACTGCGAAAAATGGAGCGCGGAAAGCTTTATTTGTAGTTTAAGTGCAAAATCTGATTATGGAAAGTATTTTCTCATTGATAACTTCCGTCTCTATTGTAAAATAATGTGATATGATAAAACAACTTCTCGAAATTCGCTGAATTTTAAATTTGAAAGTTATCTAATGGGATCGATTGCATAACTTTAATGTATTCGCCTCGACGTGTTAGATCTCTGCTTGCTCATATTTTTAAAATTCTTAACTTTTTCATGAAAATCTGTGACGTCCCCATTGGCCCCAAGTCACCGTGCCAACGTTTTTTCCAATCCTCAAAACAGTTTTTAAAGTCAATTTCCGGAATAGCCTTCCATGCGCCTAGCGTTTCATGTTTAATGTCTTCAATTGACCCAAAACGGTTTTCACGGAGCGGTTGTTTGAGTTTACCGAATAGCCAAAACTCACATCGAGCAAAATCAAGCACGGTGGTTGAGGCATGATATTGGATGAAAATTTGCCGAAAAATTCACGAAGAATTAATGCAGTATGCAAGGTCCATTATCTTGGTGCAAAAACCAAAAGTTGTCGGCCCACAATTCCGTCCTCGTTTTACGAATAGCTTCGCTCAATTGATACGTAACACTCAAATGGTGTTCCTTTTTGACCAGTAAGATCTCCGAATGTTAAGGGTCGATTCTCAAGCACCAATTCCTCTATTTTGACGTGACGTCAGTTGATGTTGATGGCCGTTGGGTTCGTCGTCAACGCGGGCTGCAAATTTGAATTTTAATAAAATAGTAGCTTTAGAAAAATATTCGTGATCATTAGTTGACAGTTGTATATAAGATGGTGTGAAAGCTTCAAGTTGTTCGGTCAAGCCGTTGTAGAAAAATTTGTCCCATCGTCTCGAAAAACAGTGTTTCTATTACAACATATTTCAACACATATCTTTAACTCCTGGAACAAAACTTTAGATTTGGTTATCTTCCGAAAAAGATAGAAGGAGATGTAGAGTAAACCGTATGAGCTCCATTTGTAACTACACCTATCGATTCTATAATAATAAAGAATATTGTATGGCTCGAGTATTCTCTGAAAGTATCAACGTTTACATCTCTGAATTCTTTTCCAGAGTTCGACCAATACAATTGTCTTGATATGGACAACTGGGACTCTACCCATCATGATACATTTGAGTCCCTTTCCTGGCAGCTTGGATGATCGAGAGAAACTTACAATTTCGAAATGGCTGTGAAAGGAAAAAAATAGTTTTGAAAAAAAAGGAAACATGACAATATAGTTTGAGCTAACTGATTTTGACCTTTTAACAACCTACATTTATGTCGTTGTTTCCACAAAATACCACTGATGTTTAATATTTCCTTTTTAGTAATTTTTGTCACAAAATAGGCAAAAAAAGTTTTTTCAAGATTCACCGTCTTTGAGTAAACTCCATACATACCAAAAATGAAAATATGTAAAGAATTCCTCTCTTTCAATTTCTCTCAGTGCACAAAAGTTCATAAAGAATGCATTGAGTCCATTCATTGCATTGCCACTTTGCATTTGCGCACGCACTGTGCCGTGCACTTTGCCCATTTATTATGTGTTCAACTGCATCGAACATCGATTCGAGCAACAGCAGCTCATGAACACGGCCCTTCCACTTGCTGCAGACATTATCCGACGCTCTTTGACAAGCGCCACCAACCGTTGCATTGTACTTGTGGCGCATATCACATATCCGAGCCGTGCAATTACTCGACCAACACTAACGGTGTGCGTCCAATTACTAGTAGTCGCTTTCAAGAGCGTGCCGGCTGATCCTAGCGACCGCCCATGAGGATGAGTATCGCTAAGGTGATTTAGTTCTAAATCGCCCATATGCCAGACAGTAAGACGAGCGGTGTGGGCTGGTGGTGGATTTGGTCGTGGCAAAGGCGTTGGTGTTGACGATGGCATTTGTTTGTCTAACAATTCAATATGCTTTAAATCGCATATCCTTTTATTCCTGTACAAATACAGGGATCTGTGCGTGCTGTCTCGCTGCAGTGCCCTTGCTGTTTGTACGCAAAAAGAGTATACCACAGAGCAATACATACAAGTGATGAATGTGTGTGACTGTTTGTTATTTTGTGTGTATGTGTGCTCGTCAGCGATTGTTGCTCACGTTATATGCTCAATGTCCGTCAATCTGTTTGCTTCTCTGTTGCTATTTATTGGCGGCATACTCAAGTGCACACACACATATGTATATGTACTTATATCTAACATAATAAGATTTGCGATACTTGCTTTGGTATTATCACCCCCCTCGCTGCGCATCGCTAACCTGTTCAGTCCATCAGCTAGAGCCCTCACAATCCGCACTATTTTCTCTTGCTTCGGCATATGCAAGCATGGACCCGCTTTATTCACACACACACACACACAACTGTGTTCGAACGCTCCCTATTTAAACTGTCGTTCTCTGACCCTTGACCCTGTGCCGTAATTCGAGTTTGACAGTTATGTCAATATTTGGTCAGTCATTGTCCTCGCTACTTTTATATTCCTTGCTTGCTTTTGTGTAACTGTTTGCAATTGGTTTTTTGCACACGAGTGTAGATATGTATATGTGAAGCAATGTGCGTGTGCATAGCAACCATGTAGGGAACTTTACAAGCGTAAGAAAGTTTTATCGACACGGCAAACAAATGTCAAATACTCATATTACACAAAATAGACGCTGTTCTTTCAGTAATTACCTTTTCTAAGTAGATGGGAAGTTCGGAAGTGCTATTTGACTCATGAAACGTGGAATTTCTTCCTTTCTTAGCTCCACCTTTTGATAAGAGGTGTCTATTGGTTTTACAGAGCGATTTATTTTTTCGGAATTAGTCTTTTTGACATCTTTTACTTGATTTAGACTCAATTCGGTTTGCTTACCCGAAGCAAATTATAAGCCATTATTGAGACTCCGGTCCATCCTCAAAAAGCCACTCTTTCGTGTGCCTAGGGCCAGAGCGAATCATTTGTCCATCTTCATTCAAAAACTGAAGCCAAATGAATAATTAATGAAATTTTTTTTGAATTGGAAGAAGTTGAGGTAAACAATCCGAATCCAATCAATTTTATAAAAGATTACTAGATTTCAATCAACTTATATACATAATAAGCTTATATCTAAGTCAAGTAGTTGTAAGTGATACTTGCAACCGTTAGGTGAACAAAATTCCGCTTTTTAATATTGCTTATGTAAGCTTTCAATGACTTTCGAGACTAGTGCATCAAACAACCAGAGCCTGTTAGTCAAACCCGAACTTGTGCACTGATGCGCACATAATACTATTGCGCTTCTTTGTCAGGTGGAGAAAGCCTTACATTTTCTTCAATTAAGAATATTTTTTTTTAAGTCTTAAGTTTTGAAAATTAATAAAAAGTATTAAATAGAAATTTAAGAGTAATATGGCATATAAGCCATTCACAATAATAAACTAAACCTGATCTAAAATGACTAAAACAAAACTTGGTAGCATTGAAGATAGCGATTAAATATATATATTCGCAAACTTTCTTGTGTATTTTTTTTTTTTTTGTTTTTTAATTTTTATTAAGAGAGCAGCGCGCAATTATAGCAAGGAGAGCAATGACGAATCGAAGTTAGGTATATCATTATTGCTGGGTGTTTTGTTTCAGGTGTACTATATTGAATGCGGTCTTCTTCCCTTTTTTTTCCTACTGGGTATTATGTGTGCTGCTCTATGAGCTCATTTCGGTTTGTATTTATTTGCCTTGCTCTTTGTTTTTGCCTTTGTTTACGCATGATATATGTGCGTGCAAATATGTGGTACCTTTGTACATTTATTGCACACATGTGCTTGTACATGGCAAACAATCTTACGATTTTGCGGAATTATGGTTCGCCGAAATGCGGGTTTGATCAATGTTGACTTAAAGCGCCGACCTCAATCTGCAGCACTTATCTAATCTTCTTGGCAGGCACGGGCGCTATGGTGACAATAAAACCACAATATTCTAATTATATAATTTTAGTAACGCATGGAGCTTTCTTTTCACCGCCAAATGTGTGCGAAATAAGTAAAAATTATGTATGTATGTATGTATGTATATATGCTTATTTATATGTATGTATGTGTGTACTCGTAGTCATTTCGCCTTTATCACTTCTCATGGCCATAAATTCACATCTGCTTATCTACTGCGGGCCTGCTGTGCGCCTTCATTACTATTCCGTTGCTGTTTTGTGTCGGCTGCAATTTGCCTTAATTGCAACTTAACTCGATGCCATTATTTTCCCCGAGTCCTTATGCCACTACCAAAGGAATCCTTGCATTATTTGTTCTTTTTTGTTTTCTGTGTGCGCCTTTTCGACTGAGCCTTTGCATGTATGTCTATGTAGTAGATGTGTGTGTGTGCGTACTTTAACACTAATTTTGCTTCCGGCTTAGCCGCGGCATAATTACAATAAATCGCTTTATAAACAAACGCACGTCCACCAAGAAGAACGAAAAATTTATTTGCTTAACAAACAAAAGGCAAACAAGTAAGGAAGGACTAAATTCGGGTGTCACCGAACATTTTATACTCCCGCATGATAAAGTGATAATCGAGATTTCCGTCATTTACATATTTTTTTATTTTGCTGTAAAATTAATTAGATTAGTAGTTCCTGAGATATGGTTTTTGGTCCATAAGTGGGCGAGACCACGCCCATTTTCAATTTTTTAAAAGAAGCCTGGGTGCAGCTTCCTTCTGCAATTTCCTCCGTAAAATTTAGTGTTTCTGACGTTTTTTGTTAGTCGGTTAACGCACTTTTAATGATTTTCAACATAACCTTTGTATGGGCGGTGGGCGTGGTTATTATCCGAGTTCTTCCATTTTCGATCTGTATATGGAAATGCCTGAAGGAAACGACTCTGTAGAGTTTGGTTGACATAGCTATAGTAGTTTCTGAGATATGTACAAAAAACTTAGTAGTAGTAGATCGTTTGTGCCAAATTTCACTTTAATATCTTTATTTATGGCTTAGTTATGACACTTTATAGGTTTTCGGTTTCCGCCATTTTGTGGGCGTGGCAGTGGGCCGATCTTGCCATCATCAAACTTAACCTTCTTATGGAGCCAAGAAATACGTGTACCAAGTTTCATCATGATATCTCAATTTTTACTCAAGTTACAGCTTGCACGGATGGACGGACAGACGGACGGACGGACGGACGGACAGACAGACATCCGGATTTCAACTCTACTCGTCACCCCGATCACTTTGGTACTACAAACAACCGTTATGTGAACAAAACTATAATACTCTCCTTAGCAACTTTGTTGCGAGAGTATAAAAATACAAAAATGAACATGGATGTGTGTGTGTGTGTACGTAAGCGGAATTTCGTATTTATCACGTTTCATGTAAAAAATGTGAAAGAAAAGCCTCAGCCAACAACAACATAAATAACATTTAATATGACATATTGCAGAAGGCCAGTTGGTGGCGTAGGCCTAAAAATTTACTAAAGAATTTGATTGAAATGGTTGAAAAGAATATTGTTTTCATATGTTTATATAGAAATAGAAAATATGTATATTGGAAATTAATCTTGGAGAGTGGCGAATCTGTCAATTATAAGCACGGGGTTCACATATTCAGTACCATTTTCACGCCCATCGTCCGGTTCCATTAACGACCTAACATAGCATCTCGCGAGTAAAATTTAATGTTTCTGACATAATTAGTTATTGTTTTATTGGCCTTTTAGTAGTTTTGAACAGTACCGTTATATAGGGAATGAGCGGGGTTATCTACGTATACCAAGTTTCAGTTTGTTACAGTTACACAGACGGGCAGATAGAGTCACTTCTATTTCAACTAGTCTTGTCATCCTGATACCTGATATAACCCTACGTCTATCTCGAATAGTTTTAGGTGATACATACAACCATTAGGTAAACAAAATTATTATGTTTTGTAGCAATATGTTGCAAGAATATAAACATTGAGATATGTATGTATGTCGATTCCGGTTATGTCGTATTAACTAAATTTTATATTTCAGTTATTTTAATGAATTAAAGCCATGGACAATCGTGTTTCGGATTGCGTTTGTCGACGGTCCACTTCGTTAACAACAATAACAACCAAAATGTATGCCAATATCTTTACTTACCTATAAGATCTTCGTTGTTAAGAGAGAAGAAAAGAGACAAATTTGCTACGACCCAGAAACTTTCACTGTGTGATTTATGTCACCTAAATAGTTACATATATGTATGTTTGTTCAATCATCCCATTGCAATCGAAATCACTGGAAATTGCAAAGCTATCAATAATGCCCAAGTGGAATCCATTTTTGGATCGAACTTTTAACCTAACCTTTCTAATTGAATCTATTTTGAATAATGTTGATCGCATATACTTACAGGTGTTTTGAAAGATCATTCAGTGATCAAGTGTATTGAAGAATTTTCATTCACTATTTAAGCTACGATTTCTTAAATGCAGATGGATTAATTACTTGTATAAAAGTGTGCAGTCTACTCTTTGGGAAGCTCACAGATCCTCAGGAAAGGTTTTTTAAGGTAATATTTAACTGCTCTTGAACAGACGAAATTTTCTTGAGTTATTTCTGCAAAACTTCCAATCTTCCGAAGGAAAGTTTACATACATAAGTATATTGCAAAGTGAGTTTTCGAGTTCCACTATCATTAAAAATATTACCAGAAGTACGTATGAATCCTTATCTAATTAGTATGCTTAAAACGAAAATGTTTTTAATTAATAACTTTCTAAATATTTTGTTTTTTGCTTTCACCCTTTCTTGAAGCCTGGTGCTACTGATGTCCTTTCAATACTTAGTAGCCTCTCTCGGTCTTAGCAACCTGAATTGGTTAAAAAAATTTCAGTATCCAATGAGGCCAAGATCTTAATAATAGGTCAACGGCTTCAAACTTATGTTCCTTGCATACACATAATATATCACTCGAGTCTACTTAACTCTTGATTTCCTCTCCGCATTTTCGCATGGCAATAAACACTTAATTCACTTGAGCTGTCGTTGTTTCACACACATAAATAACCATTTAAGGCTTCCATTCTAAATGTGCGTAAGCATAAATAAAAAACAGTTGCAAATAAATTGAATAAACGGAATTAGATATTCGCATGTGATAACTCAATTAATTTAAAAGGTCAAAAGAGCGCCAACGGGTAATTGAAACTAACACTATGACATTATCTTGGTCATTAGTGTCACGATGCGGCCTGAATGCATATTTCCGCACACACACCATACATACTTATAGAGGAAGCGAAAGCGAGAGTTGAATCCAGAGTGAGATCAAGAGATTGGCGGGGGTGAAATGAAGTGGCGAAGCAATAGTAACAAAAGCAAATAAAATCGAAAATTTAAAGTGGTCAGTGGTTATTGCGAGCATAATTAGAACAGCGAGCGAATGCTTATACGCACACATACACATACACATACTTATGTACATGTCATATTAACGGTGTGTACTTATATCAAAGCAGTAGGAAGCCTAGAAGGGTGCCACATACTGTTTCAAAGCGCAGCAGTTCTTAGTGCAAGCATACATTTAAATGTGCCCAAGCAAGGATGTATAGTATGCATCTATGTGTGTGTGTGTGTGTGCGTGCTCATAAATGAATTTCCGAGAGATATCACAGCTGCGCCGCACAGCTAAAGTATTTCGCATTTAATTCAATTAAGCACATATGTATATTCATATTTGAGCAGCTTTGAATCAAGCTCGCACACACACACTCACCCACCTACCACTTACTGTGTGTGTGTGGCG
Source organism: Bactrocera tryoni (assembly GCF_016617805.1). Classification (NCBI taxonomy): domain Eukaryota; kingdom Metazoa; phylum Arthropoda; class Insecta; order Diptera; family Tephritidae; genus Bactrocera; species Bactrocera tryoni. Next base: position 1,989,045 of record NC_052503.1, read on the forward strand.
CGCGTTGTTTAGCAGGACAACCAAGCCTTGCGTGCAGCACTGCTTGTCATCCATCCATTACAAGTGCCTGAGGCATTTCTCGTTATTTACACTGTGTTGTTGTGCTGCCTCTTGTTACCTGCTACCGTTAGTCCACGCTGGCAATACCACAAAAGTGCTATTACACATACATACATACATATTGCTGGTTGTTTCCTTGTCAGCACATGATCATGGCATAGCACCCTTATGTATAACACAGCACGAGAGCGCGATGCATTAGCGCGCACTGCCCCAATCGGGAAGCGGCAAGAATTACACGTCCAATGAAGTTTGTTTTTTTGACTTCCACACGCCGCGTGTGGACTTCCATGTGGCATATGGCCAGTGCGCGCTGGTTTATAAGTGTAACGGATATGGTGCATCAGCAAATGCTCCAACATATGCAAAGATATGTGTACGCACTTATGAATGCATCACTCGACCTGCCACTCAACGCTACAACAAGTGGCTTAAACCGATATCCGGTGTTGTATGATTGAATCACTGCTGGCATATTAATGCCTGTTTGTTTGTGTGTTTACATTGTATGCGTCGGAATACTCATGCTTTCGTGCTGTCAACACCTCTGTTTAGGCAGTTGGCCATCCGACAGGTTGGTCACAGTGCATGCCCACCGCTCGCAAGTGCTGAGGTAAAGTCACTTTGCTTGTGGCATGTTTGGTATTACGCGCATAATTGAAAGTTTTCATTTCATTTTCCCCCCTTCTCCATATAGTGGTGAACGTATGTATACTTAGTGGAGCTGCTGGGAGCAACAGCCAGGCAGGTTTGAACGCCGTTTTCTGTGAAAGCTCCCATGAGACACAAATTAATTTGTATTATCCAAAAAGTTACTTTTTTTTTTACTAAAAAGTTATACAATATATTTTTCAGAAAACAGTCTTACCAAATGAAGAGTGACAAAATATGTGTCAAGATATATTTTCAGCTTATTCCGGCTCGCTTCAATTTGATGAGTTGTCGTCGCGAGTGTTCCGCTTATAATGCAGTCCATTCCGATCCCACCAAATACTAAGGATTACATTGGCGTCATGGATATTCGACTTAACCGTTGTCTTTCAACGTTTCTTTGCTTAGTTTAGTTTATATGGCACCCAATTTTCTTGCTTTTTAATGAATCCGTCTAAAAACACATTTTGAAATGGCTGCTTGAGTGACTCGCAAGGACTCTGCAACCTCTTTTTGTATTTGGAAATAATCTTTAGAGAATAATGATTTCCCTTCCTCATCTTCAAATATATTTGGCCGTCCAGAACGATCTTCGTCTTCTAAGTCAGCACTTCTAAATCGAGCAAACCACTTTTGATGCGTTCTCTCAACTAGAGAATTTGCACTATAAACTTGAGCTAAATAATAGTATACTTGTATAACAGCAATTATACCAATAGGCTTTGCACAGCGACCTATGATCTATTGTGCTCTCTTTTCTATCTATATGATCCCAACGGCCCAGTACTTCCAGGAACTTGCTGAGTTTCTTTCTACAAATCGCTGGACAATCTTCAGGTGTTCTAGAGGTTCAGGTTCCATGTCGTTAAACCAGCAGTTTGCACAAGAGGTCATGCCCATGGAAGTTGATTATATCTCTAAACCTTGCTAGGTTGTCATCTCTCTATAGCAGCTTAGCATGACACATTCATGTTTCTGGGGAGAAGGGCCAGTGGTGTGTCTTCCCCTAAGGCCTTCATTTGTTTAAAGGACATTATCCTCCCTTAACCATGAGCAACATGGTATATTTCGCTGCCTGTTTCATCACTAGACATACCACCGTAAGGATTAGTCAAATGTGAGGCTTAGAAATTTTACCTCCTTAGACCCCTCCAACTCTCTGCCACTAAGTGTTAGGGACCTCAAGCCCGTAAGAGATCTTACTTTTGTCAAAGGAACGACGTTTGTTTTTGACAGGACTGTCAACTACTGAAGCGTCTTAGGTCTAAATCGAGGAGAGTATTCTCAAATTTTCCTCGTGCAATTATGACAATGTCATCGGCATACTCCTTTGTGAGCAGCTCAAGGTGTCCATTTATTACTAGGCTCCATAGTTAGGGAATAGAACTCCACCATATGGACAGCCCCTCATAGTACCAAGACGAATCTTTCTCTCCCTCACAGTTTTCTCCAGGGCCCTGATGACACTTGCGTGGGTCGCATTGCCAAAAGCAAGGAAGCTTGAGTTGTGCTACAATGACTCTCGGCCTTTGTTTTCTTCGGAGTAAAATAGGTAAGAACTTCCCCCAAAAGACGTTTACATGTACAACATTAGGCATAGTTGAATGAAAAAAAAAATATTGTTGCTTGCTCTGCAAATAAACAACATACATATATGTATGTACTTTGAGTGCTTTTTAATAATCTTTTGTGAAGTAAAATATTTTTGGCTCAGTATTATTTTAAGTTCCATAACAATAATTATATTTCGTTGAAATTGGAAATTTTAAAAATTAATTATTTTGTATGTAATTGAATTCCATTTTGGAAGCATTATCAATATTTTATGAATAATATTCACTAACTCTCTCTACAAATGTAAATGATCGCCATCATATTCGGCACAAACATTTCGCAATACGCTGCACATAGAAGTGTGTATTTACGCATCCATACACACAATGGCTTTGTTTTGGAAGCGTGATTGCGTATGTGTAGACCTTTATTCTTACTCCGATACGGCCTTCAAATCATATTTCTAGCATGCACTTATGTGTGTAGTTATGCTGGAAATTCATATATGTATTCCTGCAATTATGTAGGCATAAGAGACATTGCGAGGAATGCCATTAAATCAACAAAGAGGCAAAGCTACATTATTAGCATATTTGGCGTGCAAATGCTTGCGTAGCATGTAGTCATAGCATTATTAAGTACGCAGATGACTAAATCATATCAGAGATATCTCGTTCATACAAACATTTATAACTGACTCTTGTTTCACTTTGGTACTTCATTAATAAAATTAGTAGCAGCTTTCGCTCTGCAACCGTATATACTACCAAATAAATTTATCTGTGTACTTGAAAGTGAAAAAAATTACTTTTAATCCTTTATAATACAATGGGAATCACATGCTCATTAGTAAAGGTTGCACGGAATTGAGGTATGGTAAATAAATATAATCTGCTTTGTTGTATGCTAGATGGTAAATAGATCCACAAGATCTTTCAGTTGGTTATCATATCAGTTGCTTAAAATAGTATTACTGAAAAATAATTAAGTGTTCAATTTTCTTATTTTAATGAGACTTTGAAGTCCTCGAACCAAAAATATTCTTAGCAATTCATACCAACTATTGTTCAGATAATCTCATAGCTCGAGCTGCGATTAATAGTTGCAGTGTATTCAGTATAATCGTGACATCATGACTCCCCATCCAAAAGAACTATGGTGAGGTGGTTTTTTGCCCATTTTCTTAGCAGCTTTGGCATAATTTTTTTTATGGATAATTATTTTACAACGCATTATTAACGATACCATTGAGCTCAGCATCCCTCGGTCTTATAATCTGCCCAAATAAAGGACACACTTTTTTAAAGAATATGACTTTTACTTTAAAAATTTAGGAACATTATTGAAACTGGTAGTCATTTATTTTTTTTATTTGCTCAAAATTTTTGAGTTTTTTAATTTTTTTTAACACACTCGTTCTTATCTTACCTTGAGTATATTTAGATGTCATAAATTAAGTAAGTAAATTAAAGTTAAGTGCACAAGAAACGAAGTTTGCAAATAAATTACCAAAATTTTTCGGCATTGCTCCCATGTAATTAAATATTTGCAAAGTAATTTGCCCTAGTCTAATGAATGTATTGGGTAGTCGAAAAAGTTTTAAAATACAATAGATGTCGTTGCAGTCTCCAGTGCTACCAATCACATTGTGTTATACCATATAGTGCTGGAAAGGTGAGATTTGAATATAAGCAAAAAAGTATTAAATTCGGGGAAGTTGAAAAAAAGTTACAGCTGTTCAGAAATGAGTGAAAATAATAAAGAAATTCGCTATATTTTGAAGTTTTTGTATAAATAAGCTAGAATGCCACCCAAGCCACCGATGAAATTTGTGAAGTTTACGGAGACGATGCTGTATCAGTTCGTGTATTCATCCTTTACTTTGTGATACTTAAACTAGGGTGAGCCAAAATATAAAAAAGGCTTATATACTGAGAAAAAGTAAGCCTGCAAACATGATTTTTAGCTTTGTAAAGCTTTCAAATATACTAATATTTTGATTGAAAAAAATACCCTTTAGAAAAGTTTTGCAGGAAACTTTATAAGCCACAAGGATTAGTTACGTAAAACTTTGAATGTCAACGACACCTTTCAAAATACATATAAAAAACTGCTTTCATTATCATTTCATTTTCCTTATATCGGTTCATTTTAATCCAAAAATTCGATACATTAGTTTGATCACCCAAATATATACTTATTTTAATTTTTAATAAGTACTTGCTCCAACACTGACGCGAGCAAAAGCAGCTAATCTGCAAATGTGCAATGTGCAAAGTGGAAATGCAATATCGCTGCAGCGACTGCAGCGACTGCAATAAAAGCAAAATATTTGGCTAAATGAAAATGCGCACTTTCAGCTGAAATTTTCACGTGATAAATATTTAAATTGTAAAGCGCCAAATGAGCACATTTTGAAACTATCAGCGGTGAGCCGTCAGCCCGAGCTCTTCACTTTTGAATGGAGTGCATTTCTAAAGTGCACCGTTGCTTTTTAAACAATTCATTATGCTCCGAGTGTCGAATATCGCATGAAATGTAAAGCACGCTTTCATTGCCAAAATATATACACATTATCATATAGAAACTGAGTAGTACTGGATATACTAAGTGGATGTATGCAGTCGCATTTAAGGACTCGCCAATCTATGGACTTAGCATTTGAAATAACTGTTTTGGAGGTAGTAAATTCAAATTGCTTTCGAATGCCGCAAATAATCGTAAATATATTCAGAAATATATAAGAGAATTCTAGTGATTCTAATTCAATATTCGATAATATATCTATATCCAGTAGACAGGGACGGAGATGTCATGTTCAATGTGGGAGGTGCGTCATGGAGTTTGAAGTATATGCCAATTTCAATTACTTTTAGCTAAGAAGCATATGATTTTTAAATTTCTTCTAAGTTTTGCTTCGAGATCTTAATTGTTTCTCTCGTCATCCTGATAATTTCTAAGACTATTTCAGTATTAAGCTCGATAGACGGCGATTACGTGATAACTCTTTTGCCGCTCTTTTTCGGCAAATTCTCTTTTGCTGCTGCTAATTTCGTTCAAAAGAGCGACACGCGCGCAACAACTTGAGTCAGAGTTCTTCTTCTTCTCAAATTTTTGTATGCCGTGCACATAATATTTTTTATTACTGCTTTTATCCTTAATCTCCCTTTTCTGAAACATTTACATCACATTGTACATTTTTTCATATCACACACAAACATATAAAAAATAAAATTACAATTTCCGAACAAAATGTAAAAATTTGTTTGAAACCGGATTCAATTACAATCATGAATAGTAGTTCAAAATCGAAAGTAATGCCGAATTGCTTAGTAATGAAATGAGTAAGAACAACTACACAAAGCGTGCCACCATAATGCGTGCGGTATGGTTCCTTAGTCTTCCTCGCCATCCCCTTGTCTACAATTAAACCGGTTTGAGCGAGTAAGGAGTCCTAGTGTGAACAGTACTATTATTTATTGTATTATTTCTCAAACCTTGGACGAGTTTTGCTATTGTGAATGGCTCAACACACTTGACACACTCTCAAAAAAAGATTACAAACAATTTTGTATTGAGTTTCAAAATTTAAATTTGATAAGATAAAATATGTAGTGCTCGAAACTAAAAAGTTTAGAATTAGTTTTGATAATTGGAAATGCTGTCAGTTTTTTTGGTTTCTGAAACAACCAGTTTCATTTTTTCGATCGCATCGAAGACATCTATTATTATATTCTGTCCAGCATACTGCGAAAATATTTTGACTTGCATTATTTTGTCCTTTACAAAACGTTACAAAAATCAACCGTTACGCATTATTCCAATTTAAGCTATTTAATGATTGTAAGATTGACTGCTCCTTTCCAGAAGGCACATATCAATGCATTTGGTCATTTAAATTCTCTTAAATTCTGTTAAGACACACCCACACAAATGCACTTTTCCATTCGTACGACACGCAATAATACCAGAACAGTCGCTGCACGCGACGACCGGCCCAACGACAAGCTTATAAATTGGAAAATCCGTTTTCCATCGATTTTGCCATCAATGGCAATTAGTGACGTTAAAGTTGCCAGCATTTAAGCGCCACAACATTGTCACGGGCATTCACGCGAACGTTATGCAAGCGGCATCGTGGATTGAACTCGCGACGACACGTAGACGACTGCGGCAGACAATGCGGCGGCCATGAAAGATTGGATTGGACAGATGCTATGACTTGAGGCATGGAGTGCGCCGCTCCTCTACATCAACTAAAGCACCAGTAACTAAAGAAGGTGGAGAAGGCAATTTGCGTAGACAATTTTATGACCGAAGGTGCCACTGGACAATCGCGAACAAAGTTAGCGGAACAAAAAGATCGACACTCTGACAAAAATAAAAGCACGCAGTCGATTTGTGGCACTATATGGATACATATTGATCATGTCCGCTGGCGGGAGCAACCTCACTTTTGTCCTGCACTAATTTGTATGCGCCCATCCACACCGGCACTTTCCGCTTAATGCCGGAAAGTGAATGATTTTAATAGAATTTTAATGATTATGATGCTCTACACGTCACGAAGCTACAAGAAAAACTGTGTAAGAAACCGAGTCGAGGAAGCGGAAAATGAATGCCGGAAAGACGACTTCTGCAAATGTGCGTGAAATTGCAAAAAATAAGACCGATGTGTATGTGTGTTTGTATGCACTCGCGCAAATAAAAAAGAAGATCAACTGTAAGTTCTACGTCGAGTTGCATTAAATGGCCAACGCGAAGAGGCATGGGTAGTGAGGTGCGCTCCAATAAAACAGAGTGGCTGCAGCGTCCATATATATTTAATACATACACATACATATATATACTCTTACTTCAGTTACTTGTTGATAGAAATATGAGCCGCTACATAAACACACAGTCATACAGATATATGCAACTGCAGCCCTTCTAATGGGCGGCGAAACGAACAGACAGCCCGTTCGAACAGACGTATGACAACCGTTCAGAGCACTTAAATGCAATTTTATTGGCTGAGCGTGAGGAATTTTTATATTAATTTATTGGCATGCGGAGCGCGCAGACGAAGTATTCGGCTGGCAAACCGTTAGACTCAGCGTGGGGAGGGAAACGATGAAAAGAATTGAGGAAAATTGCTGCTTAGCAGTTGCTATGTGCAATCCCATCTCCTCCGCGCGCAATAGTTTATTTGGCGCCGCTGCGTGGGTGTGTTCAAAGGGAGGTTGTAATGCAATGCCCTTCCGGGTTCTTCTGCTTCACTTCATAATTAAGTTTGAAATAGTAGAGATAACTGAAGTATGATATCATGATAAATAAATCTTTCACCTGACCGCACTTGTGCACAATGCCGTTAATGCGACCATAGATAATTGCTGACAAATGAAATCGAAAATTATTTAAAATGCTTGAAGGCGGAATTTTTAGTTGGTTTCTATTAATGACAATTTTGGTGTGGTTTTTGGTGAAATTATAAGTATTTTGCTTTTGGGATTTATCTCATCTATTATATATATTATATACAGATGAACAATGCAGATAATCAAACAACACATACATACTCTTGACATATGGAACTTTATCCGAGCTAGTCCCTCAGGTTTTGCGCTACATCACTCTGCAATTGTACACATGTTCTTCCTCATCATGAGACTGCTCGTTTGTTGGAACTGTAGATATCGCATCACTATAGCATATAGCTGTCGTACAAACTGAACAAACAAAATAAAGCCTTTGTGGGGAAAACTTTTTACTTTATAAGATATATTCATGAAATTTCGCATACAAATTTTTCAGATCAGCTAATCGAGTTCTTGTATGTAAATGTTAGAAAATTTTATTTGGTAGCTTCTTCCAGAAAAAGTGTAGATTACGTAACTTTTCGTAAGTTGATGAAAGAATAGCGGAGATTATAGTGAGTTATCATCCGGTAAAAACCATAAAGTGCTTCATAAATAATGCCATAAAATAAGCGACCTCTTCAACCAAGATTTAGACCACCTCGCACTTTCTTTCAGTTCTCTTATACTTGATTCTCGCTCTCGTTGAAAGAGCTCTCTAAACTCATTCCATTATAAATTGTTATTATCTAAAATAACCAAACATTTATTGAAAACAATTTTCTATTATTTTCCTCCACTTTTTTCAAATTCACGGCAAATGTTAATTATTTTCGATAGAAATTAATTTTCGTTAATCTTGATAATAAAGTTTATACACGTCTACACCCGGACATACAGTATGTGCCTAAATATTTCGAAAAGTCCGGCAAGACAATCTAAGAAGCAACAATGAAAATAAAATATAATAATAGAAACACCAACAATGACCACAGACAAACAAATAACCATTTATTGCATATAAAGGAGTGTAGCAAACACACATAGATGAATACAATACATACATAACCTACAAGTTGTCAACTCAGCGCATTTGCGTGTCATTTTGTAGCAGACAACAAGCTGCTTTCTTATCAAACCCACACACTTAGACAATTACACCGCAGAACCATACTGAATGCATACAATACAAACATACAAACATACAAACATGCATACATACAGACAAAGGACATTCAGCAAGCAGACACGTAGCACAATGAAAATGTCCTCTTTATCAATTCCTATTATTAAATAATGAAAATTGAATAGCTTGAGTTCACCTGCTGACTACCGAAAAATAATTTGCTTGCCTTTGTTTGCTGCTCCCGCACTCGGCGGCCGACAAGTAAATGTACAAATAAGTAATTTTGTGTGGCGACAAAACAAGGTGATGGCAACCATAAGAAGACAAATATCTCGTGCAGCAGTTAGAACAAATACAATGGAAAGGAGTGCGGGTATTTGTTCTTCGGAGGCTGTTGAAGAAACTAACTAAATGTGCATATAAATGGCTGCTATGGAATCCGTCATCATCATCATCGCCTTCGCCATCGTTGTCCTTGAGTTGATGCAGAAGTATGTGGGTTTTGCTGGAAAAAATTATTGGAGTAAGGTTTGTGTGTTGGATTAAGTCGGGTGACCTTTTTTGTTATTTAGGGTCCAAGCATTCTTCGCTGCTTACCTAACACTGTTCTACAAAGTATTTTTGACAGCGAAAAGGGTATCTGTGGAAGGCTGTGTAAAGTATCGGTAGATTCCCTTTAAAATATTTTGGTAGAAAGGTTCTTGATAGTGAGAACAATCAATCTCTATCGAAACTGGCTATCGGGTACATCTTAAATTTATTTTAAAGAACTTTTTGCGACTTAATTGGTATGACGAAATGGTAAAATACAAGAAGTGTGCAAGATAACAATCTCACTCAGAGATTGCTTTGATTTTATGATGTCTCGCTCAGAACAAAAGAGATATTATTCTCTGCGTCTCTTTCAGAGCGAAGCTCAAAAGAATATTACTCGAAAAAACTCAGTCGAACTCGAAAAAAATATAATCGATCTAATCAAATCTAGCACACCTTGCCATATTTCAAGCACCAACATGCCGACCAAAAAATGCGACGTATCTCAACAATACTAAAAGTGGTTGATATTTGGACCATTAAGATATGGGGATCCCGCCACTGAGATTTCTAGATTTTTCAACTAGATCTTTCAATAAGAATTTCTCTGTTTAACGATAGCTAAGTCAAAGTGTATAGAGGAGAGCTTGGGTGTACATAAAATAAACATTATTTTACAAGTTTCGAGTAGGCGACCTGTTACTATCTATAGGTAAGAATTTCAGGAACTCTGTTTCTGTAATGGGACTCTTAATAAATGTCATTAAACCCAATTCTAGCATCTCCACATTTTTTTTTTCAATGTATTAAATAGTGTAGTAAGATAAGGTGAATGGAATAACATTTTTTTCCTCCACATTAACTTAATATATATTTAACCGCAGGCACACACAGGCATACTCCAACACACCCATGCAGTTTACATAGTCTTGGCTTGTCAAACAACAAGTTTTTCACTTTGTTAGCATTTTGAATGTGTTTGCTTAGGTTGCGTGTAGTCTTCTCATAGAGTCTTCCCGCAAACTTGTGCCGCAATAAGAGTGTGTGCTTATGTGCTTTGCAAGTTCACTGCGTGAGTTCACTAAATGCACAATTGTGGTTTTCCTTTGTCGCTTCCGTTTCCGTTGTGACTTTTTTCTGGTGACCTTTTTCCTAAAGATATTCTCCGCCAAACATGTCTAACAGTTTATTTGGGTAAATATTTAAATGTATTTGTATGCCATGCGTAAAACAGCACAAATGAGGCACCGCAAGCCACTCTCTACCGCATACACGCACACACTCACACACATACATGCCACTTACAATTTCCACCTGTTTTCCAATGCGACCGCCGTTGAGCGCTCCCGGATGTACTATCAGGCCAATGACAAGAACGGGTGACAAACAACAAGTCTCTGCGGGCAGGCAACGTAAGCGACGGTCTTAAGTTGACAAACATAGGCTAAGTAGGGTTTTAAGCGCACATAAATTTACCTAAAGCGACCGCACCACACGCACACACGTGTCGACGCTAAAAAAAAAAACAAAATTCCTCGTAAATTTTTCCACAAACTAACCGACAGCCGCGCGCCAGAGAGAGAGCAGAAGCGTGAAAGAGGAGAAAGGCAGAAAAAATGCCACCATTTAGAGACGCGCCTGAAAACAGGCAACAACAAAAGCTGACATGGCACGGATATGCATACATTTGTGTGTGAGCAGGCTGAAAAGAGTTTGTGCGCCTGTATTAGTGCTGCGCTGGCTGCCGAGGCGTAGGAAGGAGCACAATAAAAGCCTTTCGACATTTCTTGCCATTATTATACCGGTCCAATAGAGCTACTGCCACTATATAAATATATAATAATGAAGTATACGTGCAGGTATATGTATACATATGCCAATATAAGTATGTATATATGTATGTATGTGCGCAATAGAGCGACGCACAATGGAGCTACGGCGCTTGAAAGGCTTACCACTGCAGCGGCGGATGCCGAGACAAAATATGAATAATATGCGCACACACACATACATACATGCAGGCGCTTGAATTGTTAACAGAAAGACACAGTATAATGAAATGTCCTTGTTGCTGTCAGTCGTGCTGTTGGTTAGCTGCTCGTTTGCTTGGTTCGTTGCTTTAACTTGATTGCGGCAGCGAATATAGCAACCGACAGAGGCCCATGACAGCCGCTAAGAGAAAGCCTGTCACAAGCCGACACACAAACATATGCAAACGTATGAATATTTATATAAAATGCATGTACATGTATGTATATGTGAGGTGTGTGAGATGTCGGCTCGTCGAGTTACCAAGGCACACACACAACCCCATATGCATGCATTTGTATGTAAGTCCGTCTGTAACTACTGTCGCATACTCAGCATACCTCTTCGTGTGCGTGAAATTTTTCTATGCCGAGCACGCAACGTAATTTCGAAACACACAAAGTCACAACGCACTCGCACACACCAATAAACCACCGCCATCACATCTGTTTGTGTTGCATTTGTATGGGCACACACAAAGGATATAAAAGGACAACAAACGTGAAATAATAAAACATGAATTTCTCTGATTATTTTCTTGTTTCATTCTTTCAAAACTGACATTCCGGCATTTTATTTTATCTTCCTTTATCACATTTCTGCTAATATGTCGTTTTGGCCTTCGCTGGGACCTCGTTTTATGTCTCTTAAACACATACACTTTCGCACAATTGTTTGTGCTTGCAGTTATTTGTATATGTGTGTGCGAGGAATGGCGTAGTTTTCGTTTTTTATTATCTTCTTTGTCAGCGATTGCAATGAATAATTTAAAAATGGCAAAGCAATTTTGATGTACTATATGTGCACACTTGATTGTGAGCAGGTTCTAGACCGCACATGCGATTATATACTTGTATTATTGCTGAACTTGAAAATATAGGTTATGTAATCACTGTGTTTCCTTTCGCTTAAGACAATATTTTTCTTTTCGAGATCTAGACAATATTTGTAATTTTCACAGATTCTGGCAGCTTTTTGATTCCTCCTTTGAAAGCTTGACATTAAATATATAAATGCGGGGACAGTTATATAGACCACATATTTAATTAAACTATTTTTTCTTTTATTGAGGCTTATTCAGTCGACACATCAAAATAGGAAAAAATTCGAGAAGTCATGTTCTCTAGCCCTGACCACAAGCTGTACTCTAATAGATTCATATCTGTACCTCCAAACGACTAATCATCTACAGTTCTGAATATTGCTGTTAAGCTGGGTGACTTTGACCTTGTGCACTGGAGCTGAATCTTGCTGGGAGAACCAATACTCTCATTCAAAGAGAGACTAACTGCTTTACCACGTCTTCCGGTACACTTTTGTCCAGTTTTATCCTCTTTTTCCACACCAGTGAAGAGGTGAAATGCTTTATACATAATTATGTGTATATACTAATACATATATGTATGTAATAGTTTTGTTCACCTAAAACTTATCGAGATAGATATGAAATTATATGGTATATGCATATATATATATGATGACGATGGCGAGAAAAGTTGAAATCCGTCTGTCTGTCCGATCTTCCGTCCGTCCGTCCATTCTAGGTATAACTTTAGTAAAAATTGAGATATATTCATAAAACTTGGTATGTGGGTTCCTTAGTATAAAACCAATTACGAGGGGCGATAATCGGACCACTGATACGCCCACAAATCGCCATTAACCGTAGACTTTTTAAGTGTCATAACTAAGGACTAAATTAAGATATAACGTAATTCAGCACAGGGGATCACAGTAGCAATGGGCATCTGTGGACCAAAAATTTTTAAAATGTGGGCATGCCACGCTTTCCTCTCTTGTAACTCATCTTGTTATCACATGTCTGTTCAATAAATTTTTTCATTATACTCTCGCAACAAAGTTGCTAAGGAGAGTATTATAGTTTTGTTCACGTAACGGATGTTTGTAAGTCCTAAAACTAAAAGCGTCAGATATAGGGTTATATATACCAAAGTGATCAGGGTGACGAGTAGAGTTGAAATCCGGATGTCTGTCTGTCCGTCCGTCCGTCCGTGCAAGCTGTAACTTGAGTAAAAATTGAGATATTATGATGAAACTTGGCTCCATAATAAGGTTAAGTTTGATGATGGCAAGATCGGCCCACTGCCACGCCCTGAAAATGGCGAAAACCGAAAACTTATAAAGTGTCACAACTAAGCCATAAATAAAGATATTAAAGTGAAATTTGGCACAAAGGATCGTATTAGGGAGGGGCATATTTGGACGTGATTTTTTTGGAAAAGTGGGCGTGGCCCCGCCCCCTTTTTAAGTTTTTTGTACATATCTCGGAAACTACTATAGCTATGTCAACCAAACTCTATAGAGTCGTTTCCTTCAGGTATTTCCATGTACAGTTCAAAATGGAAGAAATCGGATAATAACCACGCCCACGTCCCATAAAAAGGTTGTTTGAAAATCACTAAAAGTGCGTTAACCGACTAACAAAAAACGTCAGAAACACTAAATTTTACTGAAGAAATGGCAGAAGGAAGCTGCACCCAGGTTTTTTTTTAAGTGAAAATGGGCATTGGCGTCGGCCACTTATGTACCAAAAACTATATCTCAGGTACTACTATACCGATTTCAATGAAATTCGGTATATGATATTTTCTTAACACCCTGATGACATGTACGAAATATGAAATATAAAATCGGTTCACAACCACGCCTTCTTCCAATATAACGCTATTTTGAATTCCATCTGATGCCTTCTCTGTATAATATATACATTAGGAACCAATGATGATAGCGGAATAAAACTTTACACAAATACTGTATTTGAAAAATATGTAAATGACGGATAATGAAATCTCGATTATCACTTTATCATGACACCCGAACTTAGCCCTTCCTTACTTGTTTGAAAGAAATAATTTATTTAAGCATAATGGTGAACCTCAGTAGCAATGATTTCTGCAAACGACAAGGAGTGTGGTTAAGTAATCGAAATTACATTAATTTTGCCACGAAGTTTCAAACGCTCAGAATGAAAGGTGACAAGCTGAGTTGATTTAGTCAGGCCCATCTCTCCATCTGTCTGTATATATGAGAACTTGTCCCTAAGTTTTTGATATCGACCTGATATCTCACGTTCTTTTCTCCCCAAAACGCTGGTTATTTGAAGGAACGGCAAATATCGGACTGACAGAGCTCGTACGGAAACCTTTTTGTTTTGTGAACAGAGGCATTTACATTATATTTTAGTAAAGCAAGTACATAGTACAGGGCTACTCTTACTGTTTTGGAAGTCATTACTCCGAATCTTAAAATTGTACTTTCATTTTAATATGGAATCATATTAATCTTTTGATACCCTTAATATAATTATGATAGTCAATTTGAGAAAAACAGAAATTACGAAAGTAAATAAATTTCATGATGAATTAAAATAAAATCTTTTTACTCATTACCATTGAAATGGATTTATCTTTGCTTAAAACATCTTTAAAATTAATACAGGCAAATGAAATTTGTACAGGAAAAAATCACTCATATAAAATAAATATCACTCAATTCTCAATGTGAGCAGAACGTTGCACATACACATAGTCGCGCCTTCGCATCGATGCCAATTGCTGACAAACACAATTGTTACCAACGTCAAACGTCAATTAATTGATGCCAGCGGCACCAAACCACAAGTCACGTTATGCTGTGGCGCTCGTCGAGCCACAAGACGCAGCCAAGAGGAACCGAAAGTCAACCAGGAAGCGAAGAAAGTGTGTAGGCGGCTGAAAAACGTTATAGAAACCAGAAAAAACGTGAAAAACTTGAGCCAAGTGACACTGGAAAATCTGTCAGCTGTAAAGAGATTGTCGGCGCTTGTACCACACATATACATATGCATGTATTGCTGTGTGTGTGCGTGAGTTTTCGTGCAAAGTCTACCGACGATAAGATAAACGATAGGCAATTTAAGCCTATTGGCAGGTGCTTGACTGAATTCAAAATGCAAGCGAGATGAAATCAAACAAGCGGAGCAACGCAGAACGTCAACCAGCCACCAGCCACCAGCCCCTACCAGCTCCATCTGCTGTCGGTGTGACGTTGGCATACCAAAATTGAAATGTTATGATTTGCACTTTGCACGCCAATTTTGAAAATTGCTCGCATCGGCATGAAGGCTCACAAAGCTCGTGAAACCCTCGCATGCTCTTACACTTGCGCAACGGTTTTTGCTTCGTTTGCGAAACAGCTGAGCGTTTGAGCTTACAGCGGATTTAAATTGAGGATTTTTAATGTAATGCATGCTGTCGTTGACTGTGCGGCTTCGAGCTCTCGATGACATAACTGCTGTAAGGAGACTCGCAAGAACACGCATACACATACATAAATATATTTATTTCGTTTGTCGATGCTTGATTTTTATGCAAATGCCTTCGACGTTTGTATGCTGCTGACTTTTCGTGTTAGTGCTTCGGCGCTAAGTCGGCTATTGCATAACTAGCTGTGAGATTGTTAAGCTGTGCTTCGATGATATAAGTATTCACAACACCTAATAAGTTTAACACCAGCGTGTCTTTGACAGCAAGAAGAGAAGATTTTCAAAAATAATTAATGCGTTTTCAAAATGTTGAGATTGAGACTTAGCTGTTCGGGATGCGCAATACCGAAACCAACACAAAAATCTTTCACGTAATTCTTTTTCCGATCCGAAATTTTTGACATCCTAACTGACAAATTTTTTGTATTAACCTTTTTTGGACGAAGTAGCTCTATAGTGATAATTATAATTATTTTTTTCATGTGATATTTACCTGCAGAAAGGATTGATCAACCTTCTTAAATTTAGTTAACAAAAATTATAGGTTATGCAAAATCTTCAAAAGGTTAAATGCTTAAAAAGTATTGAAGTGCAAAAATATTTTAAGAGTGGTTGCCACTTTTAGGGCCAGGAATACAAAACTTCGTCGTGCGTCGCAGGAGCTTTTCACTGGAGTATCATCCTCCATGCGAACGACATAACCTAACCAGCGCGTTCGTTGGATATGTATGAGCTTAGCTACATACATATATCCATGTCGCCGAGAACTCGTACAGTTCGTGGTTCCATCTATGTCGATATTCATAGTTCACGCGAACGGCTCCAAAGAACTTGTGGAGAACACTCTCTAGAATGTTCTAAGTGCTTTTTCCTTTCCTTCACCATCGTCCATGTTTTTACGCCGCATAATAGTACGGGAATGATGAGAGACTTACAGAGTCTGATTTTGTTCGCCGAGAGAGGAATATGTTTCTCAATTACCTACCGATTCCAAAGTAACACATTTTGGCAAGTATTATTCGACAGTTGATCTTCAGACATACATACATATGTATGTATATTATTGGTGAAGATTATGCTGTCAGCTATAAATATGAAAAAGTTTAAGGTAGAAATAAAGAAATACAAGTCTGGTCGAAAGTGATTCAGCATTGAATTTCAATGTTGACCTTGTTCATTCAATAAATTTTAGCTGCTGTAGCGAAGACACTGTCATCTGTCTAAGAATGGAAAGTTTCTCCTTCGCGGTGCTTGCTCCTTTTTCATCAGCGCTGAAATAATTAAAACAGCGTCAAAAGTATCTACATCTTTGATTTAAATTCTATATTTTTTACTTTACTGAATACTTTCGAACTGCCTATTTACAACATTTTAAAAATGTTAAATTTTTATTTTTCATGCCCATCTTGTCGTAACTGCTAACTGTTCTTGCATTGTAATCTTAACAAACAAAATCACAACATAACAAATTTGAAATGAGAGACAAGATTTCCGGTACTTCAGTCAAGGATTTTCGCATGCTCATAGTTAAAATATATGTCTATTAGGGTGGTTCTCAAGTTTAAGGAACTGATTTTTTTGGAAATTTTTTTAAATTTATTAGTTTACTTTTTATCTGACCATAGTGTTCGTGTGGAAAATTATTGAAATATATCTTGTTTTTTTAACATTACACTAGCATTTCTCAAAACTTTACGAACTGCTTTCTTTGATCAATTTTATCTCTCTGTGGAAACTTTGTGATTTGTGTTTCGAAAATTTTGTACAAACTCTCTAGTAAACATACATTTTTAACAGAGAGAATCATTGACAATCTCAGATTCTGGATATATTTGAGGATAATTTAATTTGACAGTTGTAAGACGATATTGATTAAACTCACCTAAAATTGTATTCACTGGAGGCAACTAATTCTCACCTCTTTTGACTTTCGACAGGTATTCAGCTTAAGAAATGTCATAGCTGAATGCGGCGCTGAATGGCAAAGCTGCTAGCTATTTTAGAATGATGTTGGGTTATAAGTTATAAGTTTGCAGAGGCAAATACTGCAACTATATACAGGGTTTTCATCTCCTCTGGTTTTCAGCAAATATTCAGCTTAAGAAAATGATAGCTGAATGACAAAGGTTCTGAAACATTAGAATGTGGTTGAAATCTTAGTTACTTTCGCTTTAAAAATGTACTGAAAGCCCTGAATAGAGTTCTTTCCTAATTTAAGAAGAACCCTAATACAATTTCTTTCATTTTTCACTTTCCACTAAGTATGTGTTTTATTTACCGAACACATGCACACACACTCACACATGTGTATACAGCGAAAACGATACGCTCCTTGCGAAATGTGAAATGGTTTTTAAAATTTTACGCGTTTGCTTTTATTATTCGCCTGACGTGAGTACGAAAGTCTCGTCTTCTGGTTGTTGTTTTCTTGGGTTATAATTAAGTACGTCTTACGCAGTACACGCAAACACTTACAGGCACATACGCGCATCCGTTGAAACTTCCGTTTGGAAATGAAAACCGCAAACAGAATCCTCGTGATGATAAAGCAAAATAAATAAATAAATATGTGCTCTTATGGCTGTATGTACTATATGTACTGTTAAACATACATACATGTATCCGTGTATGACAAGCAATTTCAATTCATGTCACAATTTTTTCAATAATATTGGTAAATGCTTTTAAAGTAAATTATAATTATTTGACAAAATTCCCCTCACACTTTAAAAATTTATTTTCTCTTTAAATAAATACATACATATATACCCATATTGACAAACATTTAATTCGGTTTTTATTTAAAATAAATATTCTTTATTCCAAAAAACCAATTTGCGTGTCTTCATTTAATGTGGTCCATAAGCGCCCCTCCGGCCATACAGTTTTATAATTGCTTTAACAACAGGTCGCTCTCGCAGCCATACTTTCTGCAATCTTCTTTGCCACCAACATTTTTCATTTGGTTGCATCATAACGGTTACCCACACAGCTTATACACCATTTCACTAAATGCTGTTATTATTCTGTCTGCAACATGCACCCATATTTTTCCCAAATTTTATACGCCGCGCTGCTGAGCTGTACCCATTGCTGCCGCACAATTATTGCTACGTTTCACTTGAATTTTTCATATTT
Source organism: Bactrocera tryoni (assembly GCF_016617805.1). Lineage (NCBI taxonomy): Eukaryota > Metazoa > Arthropoda > Insecta > Diptera > Tephritidae > Bactrocera > Bactrocera tryoni. Next base: position 2,007,739 of record NC_052503.1, read on the forward strand.
AAATGTTCTTCGCGTTCCTCTTGCATTCCGTATGTGTAAATCAGTGTCGTGCTACATATTTGTGTGAGTGTGTCTGTTGATATATGGTGCGATTTTTATGTCCTGTTGACTCATATTTTGGCTCCTTCGGCGGCTGCTGGAATTGAATTAAATGTAGCAAAAAGGAAATGTGAGAAACAAAATGTAATAAGACGGTGAAGTGAAGGTCTTAAATGTGTGCGACGGATGGGAGAGTTTGAGTGCCGTTATTTAAATTTGTGGCACAGTCTTTTCAGTGATCGCATTTTTTGTGGTTGCCCCAGTTGGAATTTGTTGGACATATTTACGTATGTATACTCCCGATGGAGTATACAAAGTTTGCCATGAAGTCTGCAACACACCGATGGAAACTTCGGAGACAATGAACAATACGTATATACATGATCAGCATGATCTGTTCATTTGTTGGAACCACCGATACCGGACCACTACAGCATGTCGCTGCTTTTATGTTTGATGAGGTATCTACATAAAATTGGGCATGTATTATCATGAATGTATTTTGTCTATACTTATATCAATGCTCGAGGACTTTCTTGGTTCATAGTGATGAGTTTACCCATTCATCGTACTAAAATTTCACTTATACACCGAAGGATTGATTTTTTTGGACCCAACTAATATCAATAATACAAAACTTTTTAACCATGAACAACTTTGGAATAGTTAAGAATGTTCAAATCTAAATTCAATAAAGGTTAACAAATTGTCTGCTTCAAGGGAAATTATGTGGCCTTATCGATTCGACAAGCGGTAGTGAGTAACGAATTTACCGAATTTACAGCTGCTCAAACATACTTAAAGCTCTTGGGTTGAGTTGGTAGCACTATTATAGGAGTTATACTACTTTCATGAGGTATTCGCATACTCTCTTGCATTGAATTCAACAGCGGAGTTAATTTTTTTCACATGTACACCGAAGACCAACGCCAAAAAATGGTTAGCAGACTAAAGCGGAACAACGATTTCCAAATATATTTTTAGCTACTTTAGTCACTAGTACTATCTGAACCCTGGATTGGCAAAAAAGGTGTATGTGAATATTACATACTAAATTTAGTTCCAAACGGTCAGGCGGGTTAGCAGATATGTGTTTTTCGACGCCATTAACCTCCTTTCATACCATCTTGGGAGTAAAATTTAGTGTCTCTGGTGTATTTAGTTATTTCTTTATCGCGCTTCATCCATTTTCACACTGTAGATAGGAGTTCCTACAACAATTGCGTTGTAAGAACTTGGTTGCTGTGGCTTTAATGGATTAGGAGATATATACTTTAAACTTATTAGATGGCAGGCCACGGCTACTTTTTCAACATTTTTGACCCACTGGCCTCTTGCTTCTTTAATCTCCTGTGCCAAATTAGAATTTTATATGCTATTTCGATCTTTAGTTATGGTAGATACTTTATACGCGGCTCATCGATTGCGTGGAAATGATGCGATTTCAAACACCAAAAGCAAAACCGTTGTTAAATTTTTTTCATGACGATATTAAACAGAAAAAGTAAGTAATCTAGAAAAAAATATCGATCAGTCCGGGTCAATTGTGTTCAATCGGTCTAAAGTCAATACAATAACGATATGTCGATCGTACTTTCTTAAGAAATATGAATTTTGTTCTTATAAAACTGTCTTGTGAAGAGATACACTAGCAACAAGAGACTCTGGTGTGTAGCAATTTGAACGGTTTTACTACTACAAGCTTACTTCCTACATATAGCTTAACAAAACCAAAGAATTTATCAAGGGTCAGTCATTTCCTACTGGCGTCTTTTTATGAAATAAGACCAGGTTCACACTCACTTAAGTCCTCGATGCGAAACATACATCATAACAGCAATAAAAGCGTGCACATGTAACATAAATTCATAAAATAACTAAATACAGGCAACAGACAGCGAATGTACATATGTGCATATGTATGTATATGTATGTACACTTGCGTGAATAAGTGTGCAATATTTTTGCGGTTGAATGTTTTTTTGCATTTTTTGTGTCCTTTTATACATTTTACATACATATTTCTCGGCAGCGACTGTAGGCGCTCGTTATGCTTGCAGTCAGGCGGTTTGCTTTATTGACTTCGCCGGATTTTTAAAAAGTTTTTCATGCACGCTTTTCGCACTGTTTTCTTTTTTTTGGCGGATTCGTTGAATTTCAACCCGCTGTTGAACTGCCAGGGCTTAACACCCAGTTTAATCGAACCCTCATTTATTTATTTATATTTATTTTTTGTTTCTTTGTGGGATATTTGCTGAATTTGTCATGTGCCGTGACGCTGGCGACGCGGTACCAAATGAAGAGGCAGCAATGCTAGGGAGTATATACATATAAGTACATAGAATCGGCTTTTTTACAGTTGTTCTGCGTATACGTGTGTGTCAAGCGCGTGTTCATATGTGTAATCCAGTATTTTTCCTTGTCTGCTTGAGTACTTGGAGTGCTGCATGCACCCGTGGTATGAACTCCATTTGGTTGATATGAAATTCGCGCATGTTCACTGGGATTTGACAGCTCGTAAATAATTTTCGTGGTATCTGTGCGCGCGTGTGTGTGTGTGACGAGACTTTTTCCGCTTTGTTACTACGAAACATAACTTTATAACTTTTTTGCTACTGATGCTTGGTGTCCTTGCGGAGCGCTCACACATACTTCCTCATGACAGCATACAGTTACACACACACATACACACCAATTTATTTCTGCTTATCTTTAGGGTTTTTTGTAGACTTTAATGATGCTGTTTTAATGTTGTTGCTATTGTTGTCGCTGCTACTGCCACCGTCGGTTTAACGATAAGCCTTATGCACACACAACTGCTTAAACAGCCAATACACACACACACACACACTCATACATGTGCCGTAACGGCACGCATATGCATATGTGTACATTTGTCATTACGCGCCGCAGCAGCTTTAAGTCTTAAGCGCACAACTCGCGGATAATTAAATTTTAAGTGACTTGGTAAGTACGCTTCGAAAATATAAGGCCGTCGCACTCGTTTACCCAAAACTGAAAAAAAGAGAAATTGTTTTAATGTTTATCTATAAAATGCGAAGCACACAGCAGTGTGGCATACTTATAGGCGTGTCAGCTGCGCCGAAAAACAAGCGAAAAAGTAAAAGTGTTAATAATTATCATTCCGTTATGGCTGTTTGGGCGTAAATACGGATTAAGGGAAAGGCACAGCGATGCTGGCAAACAGCGAAAGCCTCCTTGATGCCAATTTAAGCTTAAAAGCACAACAATTTTTGGTTATGTTTACAGCGAAGGCTTAACTCACTGTCACTCGCCTCTGCAATTAGAGCAATTAAACTGACGGCGCAAAAGTCTAAATCTCTGTGATTTCTGAATGTGTGACAGAAAAAATGTCAAAGCATTTTTATTGTATTTTGCAGACTTTGGAAAGCTTAATTCCGAAGTTTTTGTGTGGCAAGTTTTGCGCGATAAATTTTTTATTAATTAAATTTTAGGGTTTTACTTTGTCCCAGAAAAACAAATATATTCTTAAATAAAAAAAATGACTTTATGTCTTAAAATAAGAGCCGTTTCTTATGTATTTCAGATTATTTAAACGAAAAAATTGCAGTTTATGAAAAAGGTAAGCCAATTTCTGTCCTAAAGTGGATGCCAGTATATTTATATATAAAAACACTAGTAATATATTGGCATAGGCATTTTTGGATTCAAGGGTATTTTGATCTGCAAGTAGTGTAAGCAAGTTGTCAGTGTGAATTTCGACATTGCCCAGGCTAAGGATTATCATTACAGTATTTTATAGTTATATGTGATATGATTATTCCGCATGAAACATGTATTTTTCCAAAGGAAGGAAATTCTTTGATTTGAAATATTTGCCTCGCACGGGGCTTTCGGCTGAAATAGCATATTGTACCAGGTACGATATACTGTTATATCATTTTTTGATAGAAGTCTGCAACTTTCTAACAATAATCTTCGAGTGAGATATGTATTGACTGTTAAAAGAGAAGACACCAAGAATCAGTTGTCAATTTGAAGGTATTTTCTTAATGACGCTCTCATAGAAACCCTTATTTTTACTGGCAAAGAACTGCGGCAGTCGATTTTTAAACAGGAACAGGTAGTAATCACTCCAAACTATAAAAAGCATGCACTGAAACATCCCAAATAAACTCGCGAAGCTTCTGGCGACTCACTCTCAATGTGTGTGGCCTGGCGTTGTCCTGGTGAACGTCTTCTATTGTCCAAAGCTGATTACTTTCGGCGTATGCTTACTTCAAACGGTCAAACTGTTGACATTAAAGGTGCGAATCATGAGTTTGGCCGAAAAAGATCAGCTCCAAATAGATGGTACCCAGCCAACTCCACTAAACACCCCACACATCATTCCTTACAGTTTATCCTAGCATGACCGTGATCCATGATCCGAGCATGACCGTCAACGCTAACCAGTAACTATCCGCTGGACCCTATAAATTAATTCTCACCTACGAGTAAGGGCTCAGTAGCCACCTTCTGAACCGGATTTTTAACCACTCCTAGTTGTCTGAAATCAAATGTAATGCACTTTGAAGGTATTTCATATTTTAAAATGTACCCTCTAAATGACTTGCTCTTCTTTTTCTTCAATATCTAATCACTTTACTCCTCTAAAGCTTTGCAAATTTGTAAGTACGCAAAATGTACCAATACCTTATTTCCACTGGTCTGGGCAGGTATTTTTAAAAGACAACGCGAAATTCCCAAATAAATATTACAACAATGCAGTCACGTATTTGTCCAAAGTTTTTGTCATCCGGAGCATGTGAGCGAGCACTCACGCAGCCAGAAATATTTGGAATTCTCATCACTTGATTCTTGTATTGTTTTTCGCGTTTCGTAAAATGCAATTTACACCTCAGCAAAGTGCAACAATGTACCGTTGTGCTTCCTTCCGTCTACGGTTTGGCTGCACACGACCGAATCAAGACGGAAAGAATGATTGTCACATGCCGTGCATGCATTGTCTTTATTTACGCTACACGCTGTATACATGAAATTTGTTTTGTTATTGTTGTTTGTCGCTGTTGTGCTGTATTTGATTCAGTAAAAGTGTTGCAAGCAAACACTTTGTAAGCAGCACTTGGAATATTCTCGTTTCGTTATATGTACAGAAAAAGGTATTTGTATGTATAAGTATGTATATTATTTAAAAAAAGTTCACCAAGCTGCTAGAAATATCTTACCGTAGCTTCTTAACTATCACAACATTTTCTGATCTTCCAAAACGTCTCCTCTCTTTTGGGATGTGGTTTGGTTCTGTGTGTCAGCACCACCTGTAAACTTAATAGAACAACAACCATTCAAAAACAAAGAGATCGATTGAGACATTTGTCGTTTTGCCGTACCAAGCAGGCGACACATTTTACGAGTTACATCTGCTCGCGCAAGCAAAACGAGATTTATTGGCGGGACACTCTCGATAGCACCACTCGCCGCCTGCAGTCTTTGTTTACACGCAATTGCTAGAATTTCTTGCTAAGCGTGCCGCGCTGTTGGCTGCACTCCCCGCTTGCTGTCGGAACTTGCACGACAACAGTTGCCACCGGGCCACCGGAACACCGTGGCGTATGAGTAAACAACAGCTTCCGGCAGTTAACGCCGCTGCCGTCATACAACTTCACGCCATAGCAGACACCATAATCTAGCTACCAATCGCTCACTCATTCCAAGTCCTGCTGACACACCGCTACTCTTCTCCCCCTGCTCCGCTATACGAGTTGTTATGGCAGTATGATTCACGTGGTCATGAAGTTTTGCTGGCTGAAGCAAAGCGCAAACACCCTTTGGCTCATAAATCATTGTGATGTTTGTTTGTTTGTGTGTGTGTGTGTCAACACGCTTTCGATCGGCGAATTTCAGCTAAGCACTGTGGCACTGCCAGCGAAAAGGAAATCGAATTTGTGGCGTAGGAAATCGAGAGCAAAATGTATTTGTTTATATATACACACACATAGTGATGTACGTAGCTGTATGCGTGTAAACACTCTCACTCTGTTTTCTAATGGTTATTAAATTAAAAATTTACGAATTGTCCAATATTAGAACAAAATTGATATTTAGTGTTGCTTTCAGGTCAGTTGTGGCACTTTCAATTTCTTATATTATGACTATGCGCTTGGCAGCAGCTAACGGTGCATGCTTGTGCCCGACATGGCTATGGCACACTGCTGTGTGTCAGCTTCCCTCACTGTTGTGTTTGAAAGAAAAAGCAGCCATTAGAAAAATAACAAAAGTCTGGCATAATAATAAGCTCATGGCTCGCTTACATTCACCCCGAGCACACACACACACACATGGACGCATTTACTTGTGTGGTTTGTATACAATGCAGCGTCCTTTTTATTTGTTTTGCTTGGAGCGAAAAGTAAATATACATTCCACATGTTGTTTTGTGCTCAATTTCATAATTGCAGCAAGAATGCATGGCAGCATAAGCATGTGTATGTGTGTGTGCGTGTGCCTAACATATTTGTATTTATCTTCAACTGCAATGCGCTGTGTCCTGCTGGCCCACATTGCCAAGTCTAAGTAGCCAGTGTAAGCAACTGTTTGCCTGCATGCCTTTGTGGAAGGGTGAACGTGGCAAGTGTACGCATGCCATATGTGTTTATGCTGCTCGAAACTATCTGCTATGTGGCGCATTTAAATTTCATAAGCTCGCTTGTCCATCTTCTTGACTGTCTTGCATTGTACACTTTTGTCTGCTTATTTTTATAAACAGCAAGCAGCCCTGCCACATTTACGTTGCAACTGATACTCATATGCTCACCCACTCAACGCTGCGCCAGCAGTTGGATGTAAATATTCATAATTTCATATTTTATTTCCTTTCACTTTTTCTGGGTCAAAATGTTTGCTCGCAGCCAACCATCTTGATGTAAATATGCAAGTTATTTCAAGTGTAAGCGTGCGTGTGTGTGTGTGTGCAATGGCTGTGTGAACATGAATATGCAAAATATTTAAATGATTTCTAAGTTAAGTATACAAGTTTCTCAGCCAATAATACGGTCAGTTCTGCTTTCATAAATATAACCTAAATTATCAAATATCTCAAATATTTAAACATGAACAATTTTTATAGATAATTTCGTTAAAAACATATACATACATATGCGACTTCAAAATTACATACCTGAAAGCTCCAAATTAAGAAATGATATCTGGTAAATATCTAATAACATTCATATGTAAGTATCCTACTCCATACTATCCCAGGGACATAATAACTGCAATCTTAAGTCATACCGGCTTAAAATATATTTTGGCACTTTCTTTTGAGAGTCGTTTCCAAAATATTTGATGACTTACATATAATCGCAAAGGAAACAGCGCAGCGTGGTGGGCCAACCGACCAAACGTAATTTAAGTCAATCTTATGCTTCCCACAAAACTTATTTTAACACGCCTCCGCAGCACTTACTATTGTTCAAGGGGCACACCATAGTTTAAAATAAAAAATTTGTTTGCATTTCTCTCAATTCTGTCTCAGAATACTGAGGACCAGATGTCACAGCTCTTCAAAAATATAAAAGAAATAATCTTAAATGTGATGCCTTCTCGTTTCTAATGTATATGACTTAAGCTTGTGTTATTGTTCCTTAGTAGATCGTTGGAAAATTGTTATCATTTTCCCAAAAACATTAGAGAACCAGGTTTATTTGTTTTAATATTAGATGAAATTTAACCATAAAAGGCTATATCAAACTCCTTCGAAAATCAGGGTATGCTCGTTGTTTTTTTTTTATTGTCGTTGTGGTTCACGAAAAACTCATTCTTCGGGGAAAAGATGAACAGGGAGTATTACATTGGTATTTTGAGGGATCGTCGTGAAGCCATTCGTTGCAAACTACCAGATTTGTTGGCTGAAATTTTACGCATTTTTCACTTTTTCATGATTCCAACCACGATTCCAAACAGTTATATTTTCTCTCTCTTTTTACATGTCGGAGCTTTGAAGCATCAAGCAGTTTTTTGGCTGAAATGTTAATACATACTATACATACATTTTGATTATATTTCTAACAAAAACTGCTTAAATTTAATATTATTTATCAAATATTTGTTTTGCCATTTTGTGGCAGACCGCTTATTAAATTAATTTAGTTTTGATCCTAGACCTTTTTTGTTCGCCATTTTTTGCAAAGTTAGGAGATACCTTAAAATCCACATACTGACCCAAATTAATTTATGCTCAGCGCGTGCAGTTTGTTGAAAATTCCGCTCTTGTACTGAGCTATTGCTACTTCCTAGAATTCACCACGTTGGGTTGCTCCACGAAAAAGAAAAAATCGCCTGTTCAGGCAAAGAGAATTCTAAAATTCAATATAAACTGATTCATGAAGCGCAACACAATTGCAATTGATTGAAGGTAATTTGTGATCTAACAAAGATAAGAAAGAGTTGCCTCTCTAGAATACATAACCACACTGTTGCTTTAATTAATTATGTATACAAGCTTTTATCCTGCTTTCTTTCTAATTTCATTCTAATTTGTTCCATATACAGTTTAGTTTCTTAAATATGTTTCCATGTCCTTTGTTAACTTTCTTTGTTGTCAAAAATGACGTGTTTTTAGCCGTCTTGTTTGGTGACACTTTCAGTTAAAATCACAAATTTTCTTTCTCAGAAGATACATATACCGTTATGTTCTCTTATTCTTTGTTACTTATGATGTAATAATGATATTTATTTTTATACTTTTCGTAGAAGTAACAAAATTTATGTGTTTTCTTTTATAATTTTTTGGGAATTAGCCCTTTCCAAGTCGAAAATTATCTCTGAATGGGAAGTGGATTCTTATTGAATTTTGTTAGTAATGCTTTCGGGTATTTTTGGCAGTTTTGGAAAGAAAGTGTCAGGGACACTTTCACTTTTAGTTAAGTTTTTGGGAGTTGTCACCATAACCTAATACTTTTTTTTTTTAAATATTGATATTATTATACCCCTCGGGCAGATAGGGCTGAAACTCGCTTCAGAACACACAAATCAAGTTGCTTCAAAAATTGAATATCTATGTTAAGTAATTAATGACTTATCTAAAACTTAGTTGTTGAAGAAAGCAAATTTTGTGTAATTACACTTCATTTTAAAAAAGTAAGTCACCGGTGCTCATCCCTTTCCAGCATTGCTTCTGCAATTTAATTACCGTAGCTCTACTTGTATCATGCTTCGCTCGTCTCAAGCTTCTCGTATCGTCGTGTTGCACCACTAACACAAAAGTATTTCGATAAATCAGATTCCCACCGAGTTTTCTTTCTCAACAATCGTTTGTTTAGCGACACAGCTCTTCTGACAGCTATTGTTCGAAGTACAACGCGCAAATGACAATCAAAAATTAAGGATTTTTCACGCCTATTGTTAAACTCGAGCTGTTTTGAAAAGTTTTTCCCCAACACATATGTATGTATGTATGTATGTATGTATGCTTTTGTTATTGGTGCGTCCCGAAGGAGCTCATAAAGTTCTTCACAATTGTTCTATTAACCCATCCAGGACACATCTAAGCTCTATCTTCATACTTGTGCAACTTCACGTGGGACTCTCCTCAGCGGTCGTATTGCACGCACTTCGTTTCGTTGCCTAGTTGCTTATATCGCTCCATTACAATTTATATTGTTGTTACTATATGTACATATGTATATGTTCTCTCAGTTCTTTTCATTTTGCTGTTGTTGCCTTTGTTTTTATTGTTGTTGCAGTTGATTGTAGGGGTTTATTGGTAAACAAATAAAAATCAATATGCGTACTTTTATGATGCCGTCGGTAGTACCAACGCTGGACCACTGCGCTCTGCGTTAGCGAGGTGCTGACCTACGCACACCCAGACAGTCGGTTAGTCGCCTGTTCATTTGGTCGCCGGCTCGTTACATCGACGAGTAAATGACCGTGCCGTCCAATCAACTCCAACCATGCGCACTTTCTCGCCGTTTAACTCTTCTATGACACGGTTTTCTGCTCCTTTGAGCTTTTCCATTGCTCATAGACCAACATTTTTATTAAGTTGTGGTCCGCATTGTTGTTGCTGTTGTTGTTGCTTACATTTTCATTGTTATGCTTGGCATTCGCTATGGCTGCACATTCATTTTTATGTTGTCTTCTAAAGTGAAATTTACTTTTCTAAATAGCAATTTCAATAGACGTTCGATTTGTTGGGACACCTACTACAACAAAAAGTTTGGAAAATTTAGAACTCAATTGTTTTGTAACTTTCGCTGGAAATTGCTACTAAAATGGGAATGGCTTTTTCGCATTTGTGTTTATTTGTAGAACCTTACGTTCGGGGTTATTTTTGAGCACTGTGTATTGATGTCAGTGGTTGTGTCTGCTTTCGTGGGAAGTGAGTTGTTTCCTTAATAAGTGGAATATACATACACATACACATATACTTATCATACAAATATTTTGTATAAAGTTTTCGGTGAGAGTGTTCTGCTTGACTTCCTTAGGTATTTTAATGAAGTTCGCTTAACTGAGTTTGGGCTTGTGGCAGATTATAATTAAGTCGTTATCTTTCTCACTCCTCTTTCAGATGTTCACTCTTGATCGATGAAACAGAAACATCTTTTAAATGAGCACAATAACATTTTATTGTTTTTGGTATTCTAACACGGAGTTTAAACTAGCCTTACCTAATTTGCACATAGTTTATAATCTTTATCCCTAACGATTATTTTTTATTTAGCTATTTAAAGAGCGTTGCCGAAGTATAATTTTTTGCCGAATAGCCGGAGGAGGTGGTATCGACATTTTCATGATCAAAGAGCCACATTTAATGTTCAATATCATAGCACAATTTGAGAAAGATACGGCCAGTATTATAAACCACCACACTAAATTTCATATAAAGCTGTCCAGAAAGAGAACCCTTTGATTCAAGCAAGCCTAATCAGATGTTCCAAAATTAGTTCTAGTACCTCCCGCCCTGCTTTCGAATTACTGCTCGCAAAGACTCAGATATCCTTACACTGGAAAAATATTAGCAATGGACTCAATAATAAATATTGAAGAAATATCACGTCCTCAATAGAAGCTTCTTCAATGTGGAACTACCATTCGGTGATTGTAGACATTCAGTCTGAGGTATATTCGTTAATCACTTGACCTTCTGCATGTGGCATGTGACATGTGTGATATAAAAGATTAGGAGTTCACAGAGTGCTATTGAACATAACGGTGCATATTGGAATTAATCGTACTATTAAACTATAGAATTTTTTAAGTAAATCAGTACAAAATAGAAATGGATACAGCTTTTTACTTCGCAACCAATCTGATCTAAGTTTTGAATTTGCATTCGATTGATTTTCAAAAATAAGAGTTTTGAATATATTTTCTAATTTCTCCATCCAACACAGTGGGCTGTCAAAACATGTCTCTCTCAGTGAAATGCTTTGGTATAATGCCGATGCTTATAAGTGCATTTCTTTGTAATGGGACGCAAGTAAATGGCACGACATTAAAGCAAACTGACGGAACACAAATTCGAATTTTGTCGAAATCTCAATATGCAACTGCTCAGCAAGAATGCCAAGAAAAATGCTCCGCAAAGTTATGTGTCGATAATAGCAAATATAAAAGTGCATTTTGCATTTGAACAAACCAGCAGCAGCACTTGTCATCCGAAACAAACGTAGGAAGCAAGCATGCAACATGGATGCCAGAAGCAAGAATTTGAATGGCTATCTAACAAGATGCACTCACCTGTTCGCCTGCCGGTTACCGAATGCACACGACGACCTCAGTTTGGTATGTGAATGCCAGCGAGCATTTCGGTTTGCAACATTTTACATTGCCTGCTGCCACATTCACTTGCCAGTGGCTCAGGTTGGAAACTTTGAAAGACTGCATTGACTTGTGTGGCAAGTTTGGCTTTGAAAATGTTTTGTCGTCTTTCTCAGCAAGCAAAAATTTATACAATTTGCCTAAAAGAGCGAGTTAAGCAGCCACATGCTTGTATGTATGTCAGTCTTCAAATACCTTGTATGCTTTTGTTGCACACGTTGCAAGTAGTGCAAGTGTTTGTGTGCACTTTATTGCCATATGCCACATTCAACCGTTGTTCAGCGTGTGTCTTTTTGTCATCAAAGCAACTTTGGTCGGTATGCCAAAGCTTTACGAAGTAATTTCCTATCAACAACAGGAACATTGTTGCAACGAACAACTCGAAAGCAGACTGTTCATATTGTGGTTCTAAAATAATTGCCAAGTCTGCGCATTGCTAGTCCAGCTTGACTTATTCCAAATGGTTCTTTTGGACAAGCTCAAAATACTGGGATGAGAGAAGCCTTGTTCAACAACATGCATTTATATGGGCAAATATGAGTGTGTCGCATTACGCATCAACAAACTTTTGAAATCAATCCTGGATAAGTACTTAGTTCATAGACGATGATGTTTTTATTGTCGTTGTTTTTGATATATGCGCGTATAAACCAAGTTAATAAAATACAAATATTTAGATTCTTTCGGGTAGTCTAATTTATCACGAACATAAGTATTTGAGTGGCTCAAAACATTAAGTGAAGGTCGTGAAGTAATGGTAAACGTGCATCATACTAGTCATCCATCCCCTTCCGTTTCAAAGAAAGAGCGCTTAGAAAAACATCACGTTGGCATTAGAGAGATAGTAAAGGATCTAAACACCTCTCATCGAATGACTCAATACCGGTCAGTATTTTGGATATGATGCTTGTCAATGCTAGACTCGCACCAAAAGAACTGAATCTTTAAAAAAACGACATCAAAGAGAAGTCACGAAAGTGATGATTGACAGCCTTTATTTATAAATGGGCTATTACCGGTGAAGAGATGTGGGATTATAAATACATATAACGTTGCAGCTATCGGACAATTTAGTAAATGGCGCTGAAGTCCGTACTAGCCGATATTTACAAAATGTATGTAAAATTGCACGAAGAGTTGGCGTGCTTGCATTGGTACAGGGACCTGTTTTGAAGGCGATAATAAGGAGTTATATTGAAGGGCTGAAAATGTAGTTTTTTTGTCGGTCTGGTAGATAAGTTGGAATATGAAGCAAGGCATCCCTTGCAACACCTTTATTGTTTCTCATTACTTGATCAAAATAGTTGAAATTAGTGATCTGATCATAGCCTGATCCTAACCAGAGCTGTAGTCTGTATAAAATCAAAAAGTGTCAACCGTTCAATATTGCCTACACCTACGCTTGGGCGGCATAAGCACAATTTGATAAGATAACTTTGAGTGCTAGTTATATTAGACTATGTCCACACGGAGACTGTTTTTGTCGCTAAAACCGGTTTTTGCAAACGAGGGTACAACGAGGAAAGACGAAGGGACCGTCAATAGAATAATTACCTACATATGTTCTGAAATTTGAATGTTTTCCTGTATCTTTTACATGTAATATGCAAATAGAGTTGAACTTCTCTAACTGGAAACACCATTATTGGCAAAAAACTTCGAGTTGGAGAGAGTTCGAATTATGGAAGGAAATTTGTATGAAATTTGACTTCTATTACCAATTCAAGAGCTCGTGTTATAGAAGTTTGAGTTATGAAAGTTCTACTGTATGCATAATTCAATAAAAATACTATTTTAGAAAAGGGTGTATATGGCCAATTATTAGCCATAAGAAATATTCTTATGCACCGCATACAAGAATTTGAAAATGTAATATGAAAGAAAATAGTTCAGCTCAAGTTAGGTATTGCACACGGCACCAAAAGTGAATTTGGCGATAATAAGCAATAAATATAGTCCTAGTCTAAACGCAGATTTAGTAGTGAAAGAAATGATTATTCAAGCTTGCATGCACAGTAATGGTGTACAGAGTTTTAATTGAACTTTTTCAACCCAAATTGATGACCCATCACTTAGTTCCTAATGTACGTCGGTAATGTTTTTAGGAGTCTTTTCAGCTGCAAAGTTCATAATTTATTCAAAAATTTTACTTTAAAAGGTAATATAAATAAACACCTTCGAAGGAATCATGCCGGAATAAAAAATGTGCCTCTATCTGATAGTTGAAGTGATACTTGGTGCATGACCCAACCTCACATTTTTCAATTGAGAAGAAATATCTTAAAGAATAAAATGTACGTTTTACTCTCGATCTTTAAAGTGTGGTATTTGCATGGAGTTTTAAAGTCGAAATTGATTTCCCCTGAAAGCTTTCAACTTTTGTCGAAAAAACTTTTATACCGTTATTCCTGTTCGGCAAACAATCACAAAATTAATATTGTATTAGAAATTACAACTTTTAGCAAGCACTTACAAAAGTACTTTCAAATTAACTTATCATTAGAACACACAATTTCACATATGCTTTCAAATATAAGAGCTAACACATAGCTGTAAGTTGCTAACCAATTACATAAGAGCACACAAGCAAACGCTTCGAACAAAGGATTGTAGCAAACTTCTCGTAAAGCATACACGGAAATGAATTAAACAAAAGTGTAAATGCGCAAATGAAAAGAAAATGCAGAAGGAGCACAAAGGAAGCCAAAAGCCAAAGCGAGACCACGCGTTGATGGAAAAAAGTGGTAACTTGTTGCCAATAAGCCTCATTGGAGCATACGAGCACGTATGGCTTTTGGCATTACCCGCACACAACCAAACTTGCCTGCCCTTACTTTTGAGGGGCTACATTTATCGTTGTTTTTGCATTTCTTTGTAAGTTTTTCGTTTTCGTTCGCTCGTTTGTGTCTATGACTTTCAGTTGTTTCTTGTTGTTTTAGGTTCACGCTGTGAGCAAGCTTAAAAAGTAATTAAGAAATACTTTTGAGTTTATTAATTTCTCGAAGCGTGCCGAAAAAATAACGAAAGTGAAAGTGAGTCAAAGTTTGTTTTTCTTTTTTTTTTGGGTAAACAAAGTGAAAGCGAACGTGCATCGCACCGCTGTTGCTCATTTTTGTAACTGAACAACAATAATAGCGCGCCAACAAATTCTAACCGCATGACCCTGCTTGGTTGCCGTTGTTGTTGACTGGCTCGCCTTTGTTGATTTTAGCGAAGCGAAAAATTTCTACTGTTTGCGCCAAGTTGCTAGTTAGCCAACCTATTTTTCCACTCATATTAAAATTAATGTGAAACTTCGTGTTTTTCCAGCAAAATGTAGAGATTTGAAAGTTGACGCAACTCGCTTATAGTCAGCGTTGCTCCGGAGCGCCTTGGTCCTCTCTCTACTCTCTGCCTCTGCAAGTGTGTGTTGGTGCGCTAAATTCTTCGAAATGAAATTTATCTAATAGACTTTGCAGCGGCACTAAGTAAAATAATATTTTGCTCCCGAGGCCGTCAAGCTAAGCGGCAAAGTGTTCCCCAGTGACAAAATGTCCAATTTCCGTACAGGAAAAGCGAAAGGCCATGAAAGTGGAGACCAATAAAGAAAGTTGCAAAATAAGCGCACCAGAGCACACAAGTAAAAGTGCACAGCGCTGCAAAACATCTTCAAGTTATGGTTTCATAATTGTGCTCAATACCAGGCGGCGTTCAACGGAACCCCACGCGACCCAACCAACAATTACTTACTAGGAAAAACTTGTCCGCAGCAAAGAAGCACAAAGAAAGAAGTTGAAAATGTTTGAAAATGGCAAAGTAAATGGTAGGTTTTGCCAAAATTGTCGTTAGAGCATAAAGGGAAGTGAGATTATGACAGGATAATTCAATAATTTTAATATTACTAAAGAAATTTCTTTCAACCGAAAAATTAATAGCTTAACTTTTTAGGTTTTATTAGCGCTGGCAGATTAGTTGAAATTTCCGCAATTTGTACTTTTAATACCTATATTTTAAGAGGTTGTATATATTTTGTACTCTCCCTGACGTCACGACTAAACTCCGATTTAGATCGAAGTCAAAAACTCACAAGCCGCAGAGCTATTTTTCACATGATGGGGTTCTCTAATATTTTCCAATACAAATTATATATAAATCAGCGTGATGAGCTCAGTCAATTTGGCCATGTCCGTCTGTCTGTATATAAGTACCACAATTTATTTCCTCTCCAAGAAAACTTGTCTAGCCATTTATGCTACAATAAAAGGGTATAATCGGTGCAGCCGAAGTTAACGTGTTTTCCTTTTTTCTTGTTTTTATTTTTGGGCCTAAGAAAAGTGAAAGCACGATTGGTTCCAAAATCACATAATTTTTTCGAACAACAGTCTCGCCTTAACGTTCGTAAAACAATGCTTTTTATATTAGGAAAACGTCATGAAACGTGTAATAGCTGGCAACTATAGATTTTGAACATTAAATTAAGAATTCTGAAGTTATGAACACAGTCTTACTATTTTTTGCACAGAGTAGTACCTTTCAAACCGTTTTAAAGTTCATACTTCAGTTCTTCACTTTTTTTCAACTTTGTGAATATTTATGTCCAGCGATCGGTTCATTTTCTTGAGGTATGGTTATGTTCGCTATGCTGATAAATTCAAGACTCATAATGAATTTTATATTTTTTTCTCTCATTCTTCTTTTATGATTTTGATTCAACTTTCTATTGGTTTCTAGTTATTTCTTTTTTGTTTAAATTGTTAGGTTGAGCTTAGAGCATATTTTGTCTTTAAGACCCTAGCTGAAGCCCATTTAAAACCAAAGCAATGTGTTCTTATGGTCGTTTGCCTTTATTCTATCTAAAAAAGGTACAGATAAGTATATCTGCTTAAAGGTTTTCATAAAAAATATACACTTTTTCATATATATTTTAATTAAAAGTAGGAAGTGTTGTACATTATTTACTATAAAATCACAGGCAAGAATATCCACCTGTTTTGGTAAGAGGCTCTTTCTGAGTTTAATTAAGATTATTTACATATTGGTCGACAGATGTAATGTAAACCGGAAAATGTGTATATTTTGTATATGAGAGCTAAAGGAAGTATTGACCCGATTTTACTTATTTTTGGCTCAAGGACATGCTGTTATCACAAAAATATTCTCCCCCAAATTTCAATACCAGAACTCATAGATTGGATGATATGTGTGTTATACGTAAGACGGACAGTTCAAAGCGTTGACAATAAAATAAAAAATTTAAAATTAAACTTTTTCCACCTTATATAAGAAAACAGTATATTTACAGCCCACTTCATTGGACCAATCTGGTTATTTTTAGCTTCTATTACAAATAGCAGCAGATCATAAATCCTCGTCTTACGATTTGCATCGTATCTAGATAAGAAACGTTTTCCATTCACTGATATTCTTTTAATTTTAGTTCGAAAATATTTATCACAATCTCTTTGTTGTTTTATTTTACACCCACTTTCTACCAGATTTGCCACAAAACCTGTCACAACACTTCTTTTACAGCAGCGCCTTAACGTTCGCCTCTAAAGCCTGCCTAAATCAGCAATTTCCACAATCGCCTCTCGATTTTTCGCATTCGACAACGCTGTCACCGTCATGGTTGCGGCGCAGAACCCACATTGCCCCAGCACCAGCAAAGATTGTTATCTTTAGAAAGGAGCCTGGAATTTAAGGTTTGTCCCGCTGAGCCCAGTTATGCGGCAACGATGCTAGTGCCGCTGCTGCCGTTACATTTTTTGCCACGGGCAACCGAACGCACACACACATTTGCATACATACATACATACGTATAGCGTGGAGTATCCTTCAGGATGCAAAACTTGTTTTCTTTGCATTGTTTGAAATGTTTTTCGGGCCTGGCGCGCTCTACTGTTCTCCGAGTGTGTTTGTGTGTGTGCGAATTTTTTCTGCTTTGTCGCTGGTGGACTGCTTGTTTATTGTTGTCATGGGTGGCATGATTGTTTGTTTTTGTTGCTACTTGAGGCTTGTTAAGCATTAACAAGCCTTGCTCCATAGAAAACATTGAAAATTTTGTCATTTAGGATTTTGCTCTTCTTGTTGTTGGTGTTGGCTTTTTGTGATTTTCTTTGCTTTGTGTTTGGTTGGTAGGTAGTTAAGCCGTTTTCTGCTTACAGCCTTGTTGTTGTACGCGTATTATACGGTTCTCCGCTTGCTGTCCCCCGCCCCCTGCGCGGCCATCGTGAAGTGTTCTCTTCTTTTGACAGTTTTGCTTCCACTTTTTGCTTGTTTTTTCGTGTTCTGCTTTTGTCAGCATTTTCTTCTTTGCATCTCAGTGCACATATATTCCACATGTATACATTTGTATGTATGTATGTATGTATACCTATTACCGTTTTATTTTCTTTGGCATACTTTGCCGCTGGCAAATTTTTCAAATTATTCGCATATTTTGCCAAAGCAACATTTATAGAATGGGGAAAGAAAAATATTTAAAGTAACAGTAGCAAGAAAAAATCAACAACAACAAAATGCAGCCAAAATAGTCACAACAAGAAAAGGCGAAGCAACAATGGGGAAGGTAGATGCTTTTCCCCTTCCACTAATAATGCATACAGGGCGCAGTGTTTGTTGTTACTATTGTTGTTGTTGCTTTTAATTTTTTTCACTCTGTGCTTGTAGTATTTCTGCAGTCTTAACATCGCCTTGAACTTTTCTGCGCCTTGCACATACGCATATGGCCTCAACTTCTTTAATATACATACATATTTCTGAAATGAAACCCCTCTGTGTTTGTGTATATCTACATATGTAGTAGTGTACAGCTGTTGCCTGTGTATGCTTACAAGTCACCTAGTCATTCATCATCTAACAAGCAACA
Organism: Bactrocera tryoni; assembly: GCF_016617805.1. NCBI lineage: Eukaryota > Metazoa > Arthropoda > Insecta > Diptera > Tephritidae > Bactrocera > Bactrocera tryoni. The sequence goes on from NC_052503.1 coordinate 2,026,433, forward strand.
TCCGCATTCTATGTTCCTATTCAACATTTGGCCGCTCATTAACCGCATTCCGGTTGTTGTTGTTATTTTTTTCTTTTATATCATTCTATTTTCGTGCAGATTATTGACGTTCGCTGATCGCTTGCTCGTTGCGACTGCGTCCAACCTTAACCTGTGTGTTGAACTCGTAAATTGAAAATGTTTACAAGCAACAAACACAACATGTGCTACATGTTGCATGCCGCATAACTCTGCAACAAAATACATGTGTGTATGTGTGCACGTGCCACGCTTCAGTGCTGTGTGTAAACAAAGCATCCATCAACGCTGCGTCAATATCCATATTGTTCGCATTTGTTGCCCCTCTGGGCTTGACTTGCCACAGGCGCATACTACACGCTGCTGTACAGTTGTTTTTTCGCCAACAATGCGCACAGTTAATTAACTTTCTCTTGTATTGTTTGTTGGTAATTGTTTTTGTTATTTTAAATTTCGAGAAAAACTTCAATTATTTACGAGCAACTTCCCTTCGCCCCTACCCTCGTAATGCAACATTTCCTCGCATGGCATGCATCTGCATTTTACCGTTTGTGATTTGTTTGATGTTGTGCTGCTGCCTCAGATGGTAATCCAATCGTTGTCGTACTCACTCCCCTACGACTCCACTGCTCCTCTTAATCGGAAATACATCCCAGCACCCAGAGTTAAATACAATGTGTGTTTGTGCCTGTGTTCAGCGTTGCATGCTTTACTTTCGTTGCATTGCAGTTGCGGCGTCGCTGATGGTGTTGCGTGTGTCTGGTGTATAGCCCGAGACGTCAGGCGGCGTCGCTTCTGCTTAAAAAATACCTTTTGCTGTTGTTCACTTTATTTCTTCATAATTCGCTGTTTCTGATGTATTCTTAATTACTCTGCTCTCGATTACCGCTTTGTTGTAAGATTAGTCATATGCATAACAGTCTACACGTGAAGCCTGATATGAGGGTCTTACTTCCTCTTTTACCATTCATGATTTTTCATCCTCAACGCCGGCCGAGATGTCTTGAGCACACATCCATGTTCATTAAACTTTACAAAGTTCAAGGGCATAACCAGTTCGAAATGGCTTGTTTTCATGGTTCATAGTCCCATATGAATTCATACCATCTGTCTACCAGATTTCAAAGTACCACAGAAATTTCTCATTATGTTGGGAAATATTTCTCTCAAATAGTATTGTAAGCCACTTTTATGGCAACCTAAATCAAAATAACTTTCGTCCAGTGATCCTCAAACAGCTTTACGGAAATGAGAAATTCAGTAAAAGTCTTAAAGATGATTTTACAAGCTCCCATGTTGGCAGTTGGCACGTTTAAACAATCACCCCAGTAATGGCTTCAAGCTACTTCATCATCAGGCTCGTTTGGTTGCCGGGTTAAAACGGAATCTTGCCAGAAGGTGCACCCTTGTCCCGCTCACATCGAAATGGTACTGGGTTGGACCAATGCGTACCACGCGTACGATTGGAATATCCTTTTGGGCTAGAGTAAAACGCAGAAGATCTACTACTAGCCTCACCCTTAGCAAAGTTCATCTTGCCCAAATCGTAGGCCATTGTTCAATGGACATTCATGCAGTAAGTCTAAAACTCTTGTGGGAAGTTGTCAAAGTTGTATTATAGATGATGATTCGAAAATATACACACACTTTCTTCTCCACTGTGCAGTCGTTGCAAGACACTTGTTGAAACATCTCAACGGTCTTACCTTCGGCGAACCAGGAGACCTGCCGATGCTAATTTTACCCATCTAACCAAATTTGTGATGGGCTTAATACGCTTTGTTGATTTATGAGGGTCTTATATTCTATAATAAAGTAGTTGCAGGTATCACAACGCACCGGCTTTCCGAGTGAGATCCCTGTTAGGAGCAAGTAAACTCAACAGATAATGCCTTGGTTGTCTATTTTCATACTTGATCATGATTATCAACGAATTTAGCCTCCTGAATTCCTAAACTCTATTTTATTAGCAACGATAATTGAGAATCTTCAATAGACGTACAAGTCCCTACTGCACAAAGTTTCTTGTGTTGAGTTGCGGTCTCTGGTTAGGACTAACTTCCCCTGACAGTTCAAAGGAGAGCTAAGCATTTACAATCTCGCTTAAAAGTCTTTCTCTTTAGAAGGCTACGAAAATATAGTACTTATAAAGTACAAAAACACAATATATTAACGGTTGTTTTGTTACAAACAAACTTATATTTAGATTCATATAAGAAGCTCTATTTTATATATAAGATTAACTTGGTTGATAATTCTCGTGAAGAATACTTAGATATAAGAGTTATGGCTGCCGGCTTAAAGAAGAAGCATCTTGACATTAACAAGTGTAAGTGATTATTGAAACTTATAAGATGGCGATCACTGTTAATGATGTTTTCGGTAGCTCAAGGATTCTAAGGTTAGATTATTACTTTTTGGAAATATATTGATACCACAGCACTACATTCTTATCCGGCTTAAGCACAGCATTAGAGACACAAAGTCGAAGCACACTACTTACTTAAATACTCGCCTTATTCTTTCAAAAGAACAGAAAGTGCTTTTGGCTGCCATTTGAGCTATTAACTAAAACAACCACTTGGTAATTTTTTTTACTCAGAAAACTGCTTAACAGTTTATCACTTTCGAAATCGAAAAAAGAGAGCAAAAATGTGCAGGAATATAAGAGTAAGTGGAGCAAAAAATAAAAACTACAATACCGCATCAATAACGCCACAGGAAAAGCGAAGCTTTGTGCGGGGGAAGTAGTTATGCAAACTAAAATCCTTATTACTTCAACTTCGGCGCAAAAGTGGCGTCACTCTCTTTGGGGGCTACAGTGCGGCAATACTCAACTTGTTGCCAGATCGGATAATATTGTATGCGGCATTTGGTGTGAGCGTGCTGGGTGCGGCGATGGCGATAGCTCAAGTGCTCAAGTGGAGGTGTTGATTTGGTAGTGCCACTAGTTGTGGCACAACTTTGCCTGAAGTTGTGCAAGTTAAGTTGAGTTGGCTTAGTTTCGAGTGCCGCATCAACGCCTCCCAAGCGCATAAATGTCACTTGTGCCAACTATTATTGGGCTTACTCAAACCACTTCCCCTCGCCGCAGTCGAATCTTTTTTTGCGCTCGTCGATCTTCATCGCATACAATGACAACAGCGTTGCTGATGGCAGTGATGCCCCAACTTTCGGCTGCAATTCATTTTATGTAAACTAAAAGTTTTTTGGGTTTTTTAACTCGCTTTTTTCTTTTTGTTTTTTTTTTCTATTTCAGTACGCGGCCTGCTTGCTTTCGCCACTTTAGTTTATCCAAGTAAATTGAAAGTGACAATTTTCGTGTTACGCACATATCTGCAGAGAGTATGCCGTAATGTTGGTGTGTGCTATAGTTGTATGTTTGTAGTTGTATGTTTATAAGCATTACCACTTTTGGAAAAATTTGTTGCAGTCTTAAAACTGAGAAATGATAGAGAGAACCTTCATGTGTCGAATAACTTGTTGATAGTCGAGGGAGATTTTAAAGCTCTATTAATAGCTGAAATTATAATATTGCGATCTAGTAAGGTCTATATGCACAAAGAAGGTAGCCACAAATGTGAATATATTGCGAGACTTTTTCGATATCGAACCACTTTATCATATAGCTATCATACAAACTGAATGAGCAAAATCAATTCCTCCTACGGAAACACAAGCGCGGAGGGTATTACAACTTCGGTCCAGCCGTGAGATAAAAGCAATCGCACTATAAATGTGGATTTTGACAAATACTTCGATCTCATATTGGAATATAGAACCCTAAATTTTTTTCAGGGAATTAGAGTTCAGTTAACTTTCACTTTTTCGACAGCAAGAGCTTTTTAATATTGTTTATGCGTAATTAGTTGGAAATAAACTTTTCATGCATCAAAAACAACTAATTAACCATATTGTCTTGGTCTGTAAATCAATTTGGGTTTCCTTCTGGCGATTGGAGTTTCAACACACATTACCAATGCTTTGGTTAATAAGAAAATATTTTATGCAATATTCTTTAACAATTGCCAGACATTACTAAAAATAACCTGCAGCCAATTTAACTTCAAATTCACAAAACCCTATAGGAAAAACTTCAACAATGTATGTACTTATGTCCACTTGGAAAAGTGCGCATCAAAAGTAGAAGTCGCTGAGTTCGCAATCGTCACACATCCCAAATGTTTTCTCATACCTTGCACCTATTACAAGAACTTATTCGGATGGACACACACATACATACTTTAAATCCATAAAATGCAAAATATGTGTGTTTTGTTTTTCTAGCAGTCTTCTTCATTTACTTTACTTCGGGCATTTTTAGCATTTAGGAAATCTTTTCATTTCATCATAATTTCGCTGAGAGATGCCACAGCACTGTGTTGTCTTCATTTAGATATGTATGTATATGGTATATTTATTCGGCCATCCATCAAACGGGAGTTTTGCCACGAGGTTTTTTCACAAAACTTTGCATAACTTGCCTATTACAAGAAGTTGTTTTCATACTTAAATGTACTTATGTATTTTGCTTTGCCATTTGCCATTTGCCGTTATGTACCGTTATGTCTCTTGCACCCCGTGTGATACTTGTTATTGTAGTTGAGATTGTTTTTCGAAATCACACAATTGCCTGGCGGCCAGTGGAAGGCAGCTAACTGTCTGTTTGAGGAATGAACTTCTTTGATGCAAAAGAAAATGAAGTTCGCGTCCAACGCTGTTGACTACCTGTGATTTGGTCGCTTATTTTACATTTTAATGACAATACTATTTTGTTGTACTTTCGTGTTTTTTTTAGTATTTGCTTTTCATTTAATGTTACCGAAATCATAATTGAGATGCCGTTCATTGGAGAGGAGAGCGTTCTTCGTGGAGGGTCGGTTTAACGTCTATAATTCAATTTATTACAAGGTTTGCGACTTTAGAATTGAAAAATATAGGTAACTCTCTAGTCTCTACAATATTTCTAAAACATTAAGGTTGATTGTTAAAGAAGTGATTGACTTGGATTGCTTCAACGGTATGGCTATAAGAGTTGGAATCAGCCACTAAGTAAATATTACTGAGGATATAAAAAGTGTTTGAAAGAAAAAGAATCGAAATCCTTTGTGCTATCATCTTAGCTTTCGTTTGGCTGTTATCTGACCTCAGCCTCAAGATTATAGGGTTCTTTGTATTCGCTCTCCTTATTCTTATTTACCATAAACTTAGTACTTTGGAGAAACGACTGCAAGCGAAAATTTGTCGAAGACTGAGGGCAAAAAATGGTAGGACTTTTTAATTTAAATTTTGCCAGAAAAACCATTTGTCGAAATATTATTTTGTAGGTTTAGTTTAATATGTGAAAAATGTTACTTCAAAATAATTATTAGTGTTTAGTATTCGCTTGTCTTTCTGAAGTACATAAGATGCATTTGATGATTTTACGCTGAGTGAAATTATTTTATAAAGAAGTTCCATTAAATTTTGTTTGCGGAATCAAATTTATGGAGCCGAAACGTTCAGAAGTTGGAAAAGGGCTTCGGTGATAATTGTTTGACGCTAGCAAGTGTTTTTTATTGGTACAAATTATTCAAAGAGGGTCGAAAACGCGTTCGAGATGAACCACGACCAGGACGGCCATAAACTTTAATTTATGAAAAGTTGGCAGTTTTCTTCGACTATCGAGGTGTGGTCCACTCCTAATTCATTCCGACCAACCAAAGCGTTAATAATGATACCATTTGAGTGTTATGCGTCGTTTCCGCGAAGCTATTCGTAAAACGAGGCCGGAATTATGTGCCGACAACTGTTGGTTTTTGTACAATGATAATGCATTGTCGCATATTGCATTGATTCTGTGTGACTTTTTCACCAAATTTTCAACCAATATAATGCCGAAACCACCGTGTTCATCTGATTTATCTCCGCGTGACTTCTAGCTATTCAGCAAACTCAAACGACCGCTCCGGGGTAACCGTTTTGAGTCAATTGAAGACATTATACGTGAATCGCTACCCACAGCTGTTTCGATGGTTGCAAAAAACGTTAGCACAAGTATATTGAAGCCAATGCAGATTACTTTGAGGAAACGACATTGATTTTGAAGAATAAATTAAGAATTTTAAAATTACAAACAAAATCTTACTATTTTTTGCTCGTAGTAATTGTCAGATTTCTGTTAGAATCGATTTCACGTCAGACCAAAGCAGATACATACATAACTCTCCAGTTAAATTAGATTTATCAGGAACAGTTTTATTTTGGCTTTTTGTCAGATTCTTTGTGTTTTTATTGAAAATATTACTGACTTACTTTTCGGCGCTACCTTTCCGTTGCAAACACAGTTGGCTTCTTTGATTTTAGTCTGACCGCAAAATGCTAGTTTTGCTACCTCGTTTACCTATAGTGTGGAAGGAATGTATGTATGTTCATATACTTACATATATACATATGTGGAAATATGAATAACAGTATTGTTTGTCTTGCCTTCTAATAACTTTGCGCTTTCACTTATCTCTAGTGTCCATTTCGATAGTATGCAGAGGACTAAAATTGTTTTGCACAAATTTGTCTCACTGTTTTCTTTTTCACTTGCAATTCACTTACCTTTTACTTCTTGCTATTTGTGTTTCTGATAATTGCCAAGTAATTTAATTTGCTATAAGAGACTTAGCAAGTTTATTGAAAAACTGTAGAAGAGAGAATTTCTTAAGGATATTTGTATCAACACAGAATGTTTCGCAGCCACAGACATTATATACACATAGAAATAACAGTTTAAACCGAATTGGCAAAAAGTTTTACTTAAATTGTATTATGGGATTATTGAAATAAAAATTAGATTATCTTGCGTCTTAAACTTAAGTTTATTTTTAAATAATTGATATTGATGTGGGCTGATCTGAGATGGCTACATGGTACAATTGTATAACTTAAGAGCATAAGTATATACATATACATATGTTTATATAATATAAATATTTATGGGTCAAATATATATATTGGATTAATACATTATTTTATATATTTTTGTTTTCTTCCATTGCAGGTAAGAACTTCCAATTGTAAAAGATCTCAGATTATTCAATGCAAGGTATTATATATTTTTCTAAAGTATTTCGATTTATTTTAAGCAATTTAATTTTTTTTAACGTTCATTACTCAAACATTAAGGATTTTTTAATCCAGCATTAGATATATAAATATTTGTATATATATTTACCGAGAATATCTACAATAAATTCACAATGCTCAACAATTTATTATATCCTTGCCTAACTTCCTTATACTGAATATTGGGGCCCACAATTGACATGCAAAATATATTAAGCAAGCAAGTTCATAGAATCGCTCCAATATATCTTCTATCACCAATATGGTTATATTTAAATGATTTACCATCCGATCAAAATTTTATCGCGGATGAATTTGCTGGAAAATTTCAATTTTCAATGCAATCACGGCTATGGAGTCATTGAAAAATTTGCAAAAGAGTTTTAGCGAATCTATTAGCATTCAGTGAAGGTCGAAAAGTCATCGAAAGCTTGCATCGTGCGCATCGTCCATAAACCACTGTCAATGGCAATAGCATCGAAAAAGTTAAGAAACAGTGCTTGAAAATTGTAGTTTTGCTGTCAGCGAGAGAGAGAGAGAGAGAGAGAGAGAGAGAAAGAGCAAAATATTTCATTTTGGTGAAAGTTTGGGGTATTAAAGGAGTCAATAGTAGACTCTCACCAAAAAACCGAAATGTTTTGGCAAAAACGACGTCGAGTAGAGATCGCAAAAGAGACCCTTGGCAATGTAGCTACGTAGGGTATTCTACATTTATCAAACGCATCATTACTCCGGAAAAGGCGTGGGTTTAAGATTATGCCGTTGTAACCGACACTATAATATTATTCGATCACAAGTTGGGTAACTTTGATCCATATCTTCTTTAGATCTGAATATGCTTAATTTACTAATTCCTGTAGGATATATCCGCGACATCAATATAGAAGTGTGGATGAAATTAAACGAAATTTAGGGCTGAATTTGTTTAAATCGTTCTAAATTTTTTACACCTTTAAAGTTTTTACAATTTATACCTTTCAACAGTATCTGAGTTTGATTGCGCTCGAACTTAGCTGTTATTATCGATTTTTATATTGTTTTTATATTTGGCTGCACTAAAAATACTTACTAATTTCCATTATTCCGCCATTAAACTAAAACTCGTCGACCAAAATAATGAAACGACAGTAAATTTAGATCGAGTTTCAACGACAAATTGGGAATAATTTAGCGTGCCGTCGATATGAATAGCTCATTATTTGTGATAAAATGCAGTTAATGTAATGTGCCACCGTTTTGGACGGCAACAATGACTGGCAGCGTCAACCGCATAAGTGCGCAAGCTGCGATAGAGCTCAATGAGTTTTGAATTAGTGCGAGTCAATTAAATTTAGTGGCAGAACGGTTAATTAAATTGTTTGAATGCAGGTGAATGCATAGCGATGCGCGCACACTAACCCACTTACCAACCGGCTGCTGTACATACACGCCAAATGTCTCACCCCCTAAAGTTCGCACATAAGCACTCGAACTGCGCGTTGAGTGAGTGCATAGACTTCATTAAGTGCCGCGAGTGAATGAGTACCTGAGCGTTCAATGCGCTGCGATTGCATGATTGCATTCGGCAGCAAATGCTCGAGCGTCGAGCGGCGCTGCCATATGATTTGCAACTAAAGTGCAACTAATTTGAATTGAATTGTGACACTTTCGCAATGTGACGTGCGGAGAGAAGTGAGGGGCAGGAATCGAGTGCGACAAATCAATAATATTCATTACTTTTGCATTAAATAGTCAATTTGATTTAATTCGTTTCGATATTTGCTTTGATTACGGCAGATTTACTGCGAGTTAGTGGAAAAAATGCAAACGAATATGTTGACTTGTCACATTTGAAAGCTGGTAATAACTGTTGATTGGCGGCTGTCAATGTGTGTTAATGACGTAATGAAATTTCAGTTTGAGCACAAAGTAGCTAATTACAGCACTGTTGTATTTCAATCAGTACATTATACAAGTATATATGTACAATTTTAAAGACGAGGTTATGATGAATAGATTGTTCCACACCGGCTCCTAGTGCACTTCATTATCAAAATGAGAGGAAAGGACTAATAGTTGGACGAGCTGGTTTGCTTTAGTAAATTCTCTTTATTTTCCGTTATTTGCTTTCACTCTCAGAGTGCTCGATTATTTAAGGGTTTTTCACATGTCTGGATTATTCGATGAAGATCAAAAGATTCTCCTTCCGCATCATTGTTCAAATAACAAATACAGTTTTAATGAGCCATCCCTTACCGATTCAACTTTTAAACATTCGGATGAAATATAGGAAGTAAACTGAAACACGTAAGCAGATTTATGATTGTTTGAAAGCATTCTGCCGATAGCTGATATCAAATTATAGGAGTTTTTCGTCTAGCTTTATAAAGGTCTAAGTGGGATCCCACGCCACGGTGAGAAATCAGCCATCTAACCTTACCTAACCTCACCGACCTAACCACTTTCTACCAGTAAGTATGGTAAGAATTTTGAACATCGTTGAACATTGGCAAAGTAAATGACTGTATTTAATACCTGAAAGTCTCCACCTGTCAAGACCATAATTTTTAAATAACTGTTAATCATTAGTATTAATATATACCGCTACTTGTGCATCTATTTGAGTCAAAACTACTACTACAGACCCGAGTTGAACAGTTGAAAATTTCTTATTAGTAAAACGTTCCAGAGTGTCATATTTGCTTTTCAAATCACAATTAAGGAGATTAGATTAAGGGAAATTAAAGAAATCAAAATTCTTTAAAATACAAATATCGAATGGAAAATTTCTGTTTACTTAGTGTAATCGCTGTTTCAGAGCCGGTGAGCAAACTTTCTTCGAAAATGCTGGACCGATCGTGTTCAAATTACATGTCTCGTAAGGATCCAAGAATATTATTTTTGATAACAATTCATTTCTCTTAATCCACGGTTCATTCTCTGTTATTTTGCGAAAAATTAAAATTTTGTCTGGTCCCTCGGTCATTATCTTTGTATTTTAATAAAATGTTTTTGGGATTTTTGAATTTAAGATAATTTAAAGCAGGTCTCTCCGAAGATAGGATACGGGATCAAGGAAGCGAAAAATTTTTCGAAATAAATCATTGATTATTAAAGTACATTAAATCTGTACTGGGATCGAATTGAGGGGTGAATTTTTATTTTATACTTCGCGTGTTTTTCCAATCGGTAACTTTTTTCTGTAAGTTGGTAGTACTGTTAGTGGCGTCATGCTAAATTTCACGTTAAAATATTCATTAGTATTTGAGATACGCGTCGTTTTGTGAGGCTCTAAAAGTGAATTCTTCGATTTTTATTATGTTTTTAAATGCGATAATGCACCTTATCATACTGCATTGGTTATTCGTTATCATTTCGCCACATTTTCAACTAATATCGTGCCGCAACCACCGCAAAGCTGAATCGAAGAAGGCCTTGATGGCCACCACGACGGCGGATTTTTCCAAGTGCTATGATGACTGGAAAATTCGTTGGCATAAGTGTTTTGCAGTGGGAGGGAATTACTTTGTAGGAGAAGAAATGAACAAAATATCAATTTGATCACAGTATCATATATCTAAATGATCAGGTTGATGAGACAAATTGAAATCCGAGTTATCATCTGTCCGCTCATCCGTCCGTGCAAACTGTAACTTGAGTAAAAATTGAGATATCTTGATGAAACTTTGTACACATTTTTCTTGGCAAATATAAAGCAACCGGGTGAGTCTTTATCGCATATATCGGCCATTGTGTTAGTTATCTTAATAATAAATATAGTTTAAAAAAACTAAAAAACACGCTTTTAAATCATATCAAACTAAAAAGTGAAAAATAATTCCTCCATTATTGTGAGAAAAGCGTGGAATGCTCGATATATGACCATGCACCCCACGCTTTTCTCACAATAATGCAGGAATTATTTTTTTAGTTTGATATGAAAAACCCCAAATTTGTTAAAATATGAACTATGACATGTAGTATGGGTTAAGTAAATCGATAATTAGGCAGCATTTAATATCTACTCGTAACCTTTCATTGACTTATTGTTATATTATTTGCGACCAAGTTTTATTCACGACCTTACGAATTATTACTTCTTAATCGAATCATTTCTTCTAAAGCTTCAATGTTACATGGGGTTTACCTGTCAACTTTGAACAGTCTAGTTCTTCAATTCGAGCACCGTCCAAAGATCTACAACGACTAATTGCTACATAAGCTTGTCCAGCAGCAAGCAGTCGAGAGCCCAGACAAATTACTGTATGATCTACTGTACAACCAGAGAACGTAGAACGTATATTTATAACATATATATCGTATATTTATAAATATACGTTCTCTGGTACAACCTTGAATCTTATGAACGGTCGACGCCCAACTCGGTATGCTATTCAAATATCACCAAAACTAGTTTTATATAGATGTTGCATACTTTTAAGCGCATATTTTTCGTGAGGTGCTTAAACTTACTATCGCCTTTCTATTACTCTATTTGAGGAACCTTGAAGAAACCTTGGAATTTTTTTTTTTAATCTGTGGCCTGGTAACTACATGTAGTATTGCCAAAAAATAGATAAAACCGACTGAACTCACATACTCAATACCAAATATTAATCTTAATCTTTCGTCAAAAATAACTGAATGTATATTATTGGATATAAGGTAGTTCTATGCCAAAAATATATGAACTTAGTCCACGATTACCCAAATTCTGATAAGCTACTCTAACAAACCTTATGCCGAAAATATTGGTCAGTGTGTGAGTTATACATATATAGTATGTATGTATTTGACTCCTGCAAGAGTATAAAATTTTCGGCAACAGCCCTTACTTGTATTTTGTTTTTATGTTAAGTTCCGTCTCTCATTAGTGGAATACAACTTTTATTGTGAAAACTCGTTTGTACTTGTATAAAACTGAAAAATAGTAAATATTTGCTTTAAACAAAACTGAGCCTGTTATTTTCAAACTTTTGTACCGAAATTCCATAAATTTAATGACATTTGTTGCACTTGCTTCTCCTGGGTCCCTACTTCTGCAAATAAATGGGTATAATTAGGTGGGCAAATTGAAAAGCGTTAAAATTTAAATTGCGATCCAATTAAAAACGCATACATACATACATATGTATGTATGTATACTGAACTTTTGCAATGTGGCAGTAACGAAAACCTATCCACCTCACCACTTTCTCCGGCAGATAACAGACACTTTATTATTTCACTGCTGTCATTTAATTGCAACTTTTTGCACAATGGTGTTTTTCATGCCACACAAATTGGAAGTTGCGTAACTGTAAAAAACAGCGATCGCAGTGTAATGAACCTAGATCCAAACGTATTAGCTCTGCCAGAGCATATCTAAAAACGAAATAAAAGTATTCCAACTTCTAAAGGCAACAGCATTGCGCACAAGCAGCAATGATCCATAAAAAAGCATGTATGTATGTCTGTGTGGGAGCGCATATTCTATTCACTGCTGCCATCCACACTCCCACGCAATGCAGTCAACCAACTGCCTGGCAAGAGCTTCAAATGCACGAGACCATGGAAGCGCTACGAATTTGAACGGGCAAAAGCATAGCCGTTTTGGATTATTCCGGGGTTATTCAGGGTTACTCCACCAATTGTTTATTTGTCTACATGTTCTCCATCTGTCTGTCGGTATGTCTGTCTGACTTTCATGTTGTTTATCGACGAGTCGCTCTGTATGTTTCTGGTTTTTCGCAGCACATTTTATGGTTTTCAGCTTGTTTTTCCTGCTGTATACAACCGCATAAAATAAACTCATAACTTTGCAATTACACACAAAAACACACAAGCATAGATCTGTAGTGTGGACTCGGTGCAACGTCCTCGCAATGCTCACAGACTCCGATTCGGTGCCACATAGGAACAGATATATATCTAAATGAAATGAACAATAGCTTATGTGGCGAGACGGATCGAGACGTTTTATGGCAACCAGTTTCACATATATGGTATATACATACATATATTACACATTTTTTTACATACATATGTATATCTCATAGTCGTATTGCGCAATGTGCATCGGATAATAACAACTTTTTTATGTCAAACTATTGCAGTATGTGTATATATGTATGTATGTATGCGTTTGTGTGTGTATGGTGTTTGCGAAAAACGCTAATAGCTTGCTTTTGTAGTCAGCGTGACATTTAATTGCTGAACGATTATCATTTTTGTTCTTAATGAACACTTAAAGCGCACATAATCGGGTCAGTGTTTTGGGTCAGTTATGGCTTTTTTCTATCTCCGCTAAATTGACACCAATTGAAAGTTAAATACGAGAAAATTGAAGCCACTAAAAATGTCGAGAGTTTGCTGGAAAAGGTTATTCGGTTGAATATACTAATTGCTTAACTCTTGATGCGAAGGAAACTTTGACAGTTTTTAGGAAAGGATGTTTATTTGGATTGCCGCACAGCCTTCGGCCTGAGTGTAAATAAAATTTACTTTCAATTTGAAAACTCATTTGATGTGTATAGGAAAAGACCTACTATATCTTAACAGTCAGTGGAACTTTCAATAGTTATTATAGAGAAGTTTTAGCTTCTTCTTTAACTGAGTGAGCCATTTTAGTCTTAATGTATATGTACATCTAACTACTTAAGAAAAATTTGTTTTCAATACTTGAAGAAAAAGAAGCTGCTTATACGTCGGAATCACCGAAATCGGTTCACTATAACATACAGTTGCCATTCAAACAGATTGACTTGTAAGTTGATATAATTCCTTAAGTAAAAGTCTCATGCCGTTCGTTGGTTGCATTTTATATTTCGGAATTTGGCAATCCAACTGCACTTTTGAGCACTAAAAACATCGATTTATTGATTCTTTCACCACATAGTCTTGACTTGTCACCGAATAGTTTCTTTTATTCCTGTTTGTAAAAAAGCCAACAATTTTCGACACCTGAAAAGGCAGTTGATGCGTTCAGACGCATCTTTTGAAGTTATCTCAAACAAAGTGACAAAAGGACTTCGAAATTTGGCTCAACCGCTTGGATATATCCTAATGTAGAATATTTTGAAAAACAATACAGCGGTTTGCGATGTTTTAAATTTGTTTTTGTTCTCGAATTCCGAAATATAAATAGCGACCTGCGTAACTATCTGGACGGCCAACTTCCTTTAAAATAACGCGAAAAGCGTTAAAATAGTGCATTTAACATCTATGGAAAATAATTAAACTATTTATACTGATTAACCAATTTATTATGATCTCATTTTCAAAATTAATTTTTTAGCTAAGACTAGTGCCGCCGCTTGTTAGAAATTTTCTATTTCACTACATAAGAAAGACAGTGTAAGCTCTCTACTCTAATTTCCTCCTTATCCGAGCTGGACTTACATATGTATGTACGCCTGCCCCTTTTATAAAACTTTTTCTTTCCGCAGTGAGAACAAGTTTTATTACATCTTTTAGAAAGTTTACTAGAAGAATTATGCGATTGGTTCCTGACGAGATCGTTTTCGTTTTTGAATCTCATTCGTCGATCTTAAGTAATATTTCCATTGAAATTTATAACATGAGCGTCTATGATTTAGTCCTTCACTGTTTCTTCGCACTGCAACAAGAATTTCTGTTCATAAAGAGCATTTATAAGTTAAAATTCCGAACTGCATGAAATCAGTAATTCAATTCCCAAGTAAACAAGCATCTTATTCCCCTCCAGCAGCAAGTTAAAATCAAGTAAAATTAATTTACATGCATACGTCTAATTATCACTCCCGCCACCCTCGCTGAACATTGTGAAAAGTCAATAGACAGACGTGCTCATTGGTAAATGAAGAAAAGCACATATTTATGATTTCCAGCCACAATTAAATTCCAGATGTGAGTCGCTCACACACACACGCACACGCACTACCAACCCATGTACACGTGTGCACGAGCGCCAAATCATCTGGGAACCACGCCAACCAAGTCGTAAAGTCGTCACCCTCCATATTTACACGTTTATTTATGCACACACACAAACATACCTTAACACGAGCATTTATTTGAGTATGTAATTGCGCCTGCACATATCCTTTCGTGTGCCCTGCGTGTGCTTGTGCGCAATGTGACGACCCAATTTGACATCTGATATACGCAGTTCATTTGACTTGAAATCATAATGAGCAAATTTTACTGGCGTCTGCCTGCCTGTAGGTATATACATATGTGTTGTTGCACGTGTGTGTTTTGCACTCCTGCACATAATGAGAATCACAGGCATGCGGATCGTTGCCCATTCAGGCTACCAGACGCCAGTCGGAGTTGGATTTGTTGGTGGTCCTTTCTGAATGTTAAACATTTCATTTGTACTTTATGTGTGTTGTTTTGTTGTGATCACTGAGGTGTGTATCTGTATGTGACAGTATTGTATTCCAGACGGTTGTTTATAGTTTGAAAGTTGCAAATATTTGCGTATCACACGTATTTTTAATTTACGGCAAAGTCTCGGCCTAGTTTCATACAAGCAATCACTCATCACAAATTATATTCTTTCTTCTATAAGGAGAATATCCATTTTTGTAAAATCAATCGCACGTAAACTATTTAACACTTTCCTCAGATTCCACCTGCCCCGCCGACAACAGTTAACCTAATGATTCTATTTCGTAGTATGCACTAAACCTTTTTAAAAGACACACAGACAATCGCAAGTGCAATTGTCGGTGTGTGTGCCTCAAACCACTCAAAGTTAACTCAAAATCACTCAGCAGTGATAACGTTAAAGGTAAGTGAGTGGTCTTCTCTAAAAGCGCCGTAGCACACAAATCGACACACGCATACAAACATACAAGTTTTAAATCTCTATGTTACACAGTTCAGGTTAACACTATTGAGCCATCGGGTTGAAGATTTGGTTTCCACTTTCAAATGTGCGAACACTCACAAAGATAAGGCAATTACAATGACAGCTATTTCAGTTTGAGTTCGTAACGGTTGCAGGAGAGTTAAAACTGCACGGTCTTTGCAATATACTTATACCTATGTATAAATGGAATTTTAATACCCAGAACAGGGGTATACGTATACAATTTTCTGAAAAGAAATACCGCGGAGACACTATAGTATATACATATGTATGGTATGTAGATATATAAATGATCACCAAGATGAGTCTATATCGAGGTCCCAGCCTCTTGTATGTTATCAGGCAATCAGGCAGATCTTCATCAGAAATGATACGTCCTCTTCGTTTCCTTATGTTCAATCGATATATTTATACCCTGAATAGAATATATTAAGTTTGTCACGAAGTTTGTAACACCCAGAAGGAAGCGTCGGAGACCCTTTAAAGATATATCTATATAAATAATCAGTATGTTGAACTGAGTCGATTTAGCCATGCCCGTCTGTCTGTATATATGCGAACTAGTCACTCAGTTTTTAAGATAACGTTTTGAAATTTCTCTTCAAGAAGCTGCTTATTTGTCGGAACTGTCGATATCGGACCACTATAACATTTAGCTGCCATACAAACTGAGCGATCGGAATCAAGTTCTTGTATGGAAAACTTTTGTATTTGAAAAGATATATTCACGAAATTTGGTATAGATTATTTTCTAAGGTAACAATGTAATCTCCGAAAAATCAGATCGGATCTGATTTTGATAGCAAATAGCTTCCATACAAACTGAACACATAGTTACTAAAAAAATACACCTGTGAAGGGTATATTAGCTTCAGTGTAGCCGAAGTTAACGTTTTTTCTTGTTGTTGTTGTTTTATGACGGGTAATAACCAAGCCTCTTCAAACCACAAAGCATTCCAAATATTGATACCTACTGAAACTACTAAAGTGTCTTATGAGTAATGTGGGCAACTCCAAATATAAATATGAATCTCCCACGTGAACCGATTGAAAAAATGAACAACAGCGATTATAGCCGAGTTAGCAACAGCGCGCCAGTCGTTTCTTCTTTTCGCTACTTGGCGCCAATTGGATATTCCAAGTGAAGCCAGGTCCTTCCCAACGGAGTGGAGATCTTCCGCTTCCCCTGCTTCCCCCGCGGGTACGGTGTCAAATACTTTCAGAGCTTGAGTGCTTTCGTCCATTCGGACAACATGACCTAGCCAGCGTAGCCGCTCGTTTTTAATTCGCTGAACTATGTCAATGTCGTCGTCTAGTACTACAGATAACCATATTTCGGGCCCCGGCGAAGTCGATTAGCCTCAACCCATTTGGGGATGTTTCGTCGTGGAGGCTGAATTTACCGATCGTAGTGCCAAAGACACCTTCTTTGCCCACCCTGGCGTTAAAGTCGCCAAGCACGATTTTGACATCGTGGCGGGGGCAGCTTTCATAAGAGACCGGACATTCCAGGTGCATGGCCTGATATCATAGTCCTTATTTCGTCATCAAAATGGGGGTCTCTCATCCGAGGCTGTCGTTTAGTTTTCATTGGTACTGTTGTTTACGTGGCGGGTCCCAAACCCAGCGCACAACCCTAAGTAGGGAATATTTCGCCTTCTCACTTTAGCTCGCCTTCAAACGGATATTCTTAGGCTACCCAGAGGATAATTGGTCAAAGACTGGAAGTCGTGAGCTGCTTGAGCCATATGTAAAAGAATCGTTTCTGGCCACTCCCAAGTGAATGGCGATCAGAGAACTTTCCTCACTTGCGTGAACTTCTACACATAACACCGTGAAATAATTCACATTAAAATATACTATAATGCAATATGGACTATGGTTTTATAACGACTAGAGGCGAATGTCATCGGTATACATTCAAGTCCGTCGATAGGAAATTGAACTGAAGCAATATAAGAGACTTTAGCTTATACAAAAGTGCAAGTTATTTACTAAGCAAGGCACTTCTAACAACTTATGGTTTTGTTTTGATGCAACTAGAATTTATGACATATTCCTAGTACCAAAGGGTTACTAGATAAATGTTATAATAGAGTTATATTCGTTTGCCGAACAAACCTGCAAGTTTGCAGAATTATCTAAATTTTAGCTTAAAACACTTCTAGCCAATTTATTTTTATACATATTGATTATACCTTTCCCAATAAATTCCTATACACAGAAATATATAAAGCCTCTGTTTACCAAATTGAAATCATTGTCACAAATAATGACGACATCATCCGAGTGTAAGAGCAGACTACAACTTTGCAACCACAAACTCACCAAAAATTCTCAATCTTTAAATGGCCGCAGTTAAACAGTAAATCGTTTGCTTTGTGGTGAAAAGTTTTTGACAAACTTCTAAGGCAATAAGACAGCAAGTTAGACGACATGGCAAGGCAAAGAGGAGCTGCTTGTGAACTTCAACGTCTGTGGAGCGGAGTGTAAGCAGCAATAAAATGAATCAATGAATGAATACAATGAATACATGTAAATAACCTCATGTAAGTTTGAAATCACATAACAATTTTATTGACCGAATATACAATAAAGAAAATCAATTTGTTGAAAATAAATTTAATTAAGACGAAAAAGTATCCACTAGCTTACTAGTCAATAGTAAATTTGTGTGACAACTAATGCTGTAGTAAATCAGACGGAACCGCAGACCACAAATCTGCTGTCGCACTTTGCAGAAGTTACAATTTTAGCTTGACAGTCAGTTGATGTAAAGGTATGTCAGGGCAAGGAGTGCAAGCTCCTAAAGTTAGTGTAACGTTTAATAAAATTTTGTAACAATTTATCTAGATTTTTTCAGTAAACACTATATAATTTTTGATGTAAATGTTATTTTCGTTCTGACAACTTTAATATTATTGCTGTTAAATTTTATAAGTTATATGAGACATAAAACAGTGATGTCGCATATAAAATTTTGACTATTTCCCAACATTCATAACTCGGCAAGAAGCCCGGAGAGAAAAACAGAACACGAATCACCATGTGAAATTTTGAGATTAGCCTTTAACCAATAGGTTGAAAAGTAGAACTTAACAGGGATTTACTTAGACTGTCTAGAATTACGGTCCGTTGTGGCAGTCCCAATACTTTGCCTATATTATTTTCATAATTTATATTTACTACATATGTAATTCAGTCCAGGAATTAATCAATTGATAGAAGATACAAAAAGTATACTGGCCCTTACAAAGCCCAGCCTTAACTTCCAGCACTATTGTTGAAAATCCCTTTGTTAGAAATAATGATCGTCGAATAACCCGGTATCGGAATATGTTCGAAAGACTGCAAAGGCACTCAGTTTCAGTTTTGTATTTGGGATCCAAAACGCCTTTATTTTGCTTTTTTTTTACTTGCATTCCATTTCAGCTCGCTCTTTATGCATTTTAATTCCTCTTACTTTAAACACATTTTCTTTATCAAATTTTCCGCAATTCACAATACAGATAAATGGAAAAGTTCATTTGCTTTCAAAGACAGCCACATACATAAGGACATGTGCAAACATTTGAGAAAAATGCAGTCGACAGTTATCGCACAAAATGAAAATCCAAGCAGGATAAAGGACGAAGCAGAGGCTGACACAAATGGAAATGCGCAATGCTAACCGCAACAACAGGAGACAAATATTTACCGATGTAATAATGTCGGTTTGTCGAGATATTAAACAGGGGTAAGACTATTGAGGTACTGGTATGCTTTTCTTAGTAAAAAATTCTTAACTGTCTTTATTGAACTTGGTTTCAAAATTCTTAGTAACGTATGCGCCTAGTAGCAGGCGATACTTTCGATTCCTTATTACAATATTCATATAAGAATATGAGTAATAATAATATCACTACTATATTTTCGGTGTGGACTTGAGCGAGACTTTTTCTCAGTATTGATAGAATTTCTAATATTATTCGATTAATTTAAGGCTATACTGTCATTACCGCGCAAAGCCACCTATGTATTCAACTTTTATGTCAAGCTTTATTATATAGACTTTGTAATATGAGACGCAACACTGTTTACGCTTAGATGCCTTTATTTGAATGTATACAACATATGTTTTCTATTTTCAGTCCTCTAGAGAGTTACGTTTATTTTTGATAAGACTAAGAATTTCATAGGCCAAGGTTAATATTTAAATACGATAAAAATCGTGGGAATCCGATTAGAATACCATTAGTATACCTTCTTATGTTTTCAGGAGGACCATATTTCTGCCACTATATTTTTTTCTGGAGAATTTTAATGTTAGTTCTCACTTTTTATTCAAAGCCAAAATCATCGATCTCTCACATTATATTTTGGTTTAAATTGAAATGTCTTATCCTAGTATTTTGGTTGGCATTAGTCCTAACACGGGAGAAGCATGACCTTAACAGTTTATTCCTCTGTCCTGGGAAAGTTGAGGTTAAAGTCGGCAAACTTAGCTATATCCGGGTGCTCCCAAATTGAAAAAGTCAAAATATATGTAGGGGTGGATTCGTATTTATTATAAGAAAAGTGTTTATTTTACAAAATGTTGTTATTTTATTTCACATAAAATGTTCTTATTTTATTTTACATGAAATGTTCTTAAAAATGTTTTTGTTTTAATTTCAACTGGCACCGTGCTCGTCCGCGTATCGACTGACTGTCGTTTTCAAAGTCTTCGTTACTTGTTCCTTCATCGCTACTCGTTGTCTTCGTCGCTACTCGTTGTCTATTGCGATCAGTGTTGCATGTTACTGTCCGTACGTTCGCCCACTTCTAGTCTGTCCTTTATTCGTTCCATATATAGAGTAGTGATCACTAAAAATCTTTACGAGGTGGCTCAGTACCCACTGGGTTAGTTTTACTAATTTATATATTATCTAGAACCGCACACAGCAGATGAAATCAAAGACAAGCGTTTACCAACTATCGGCAAACAAATGCATTAACCACAAGCGCAAACTGTTACACACATAACTATAGCTTTGATTACATATATGTATATAGTGAGGGAGGTGGAATCATACAGAAGTATGCACCGACACTAAATGAAAGCGCACTGTGAGTGGCAAGGGCACTCCTGAACTTTCCATTGTTTTATCAGTTTGGTGATACAAGTACATGCGCATAAACGCACACATGCATACACAATTATGTGCATATGTATGTATACAAACGCACATATTTACCTCCTTGCCGCAGTGCTACTGTTTCACAAGTTTCTGTTGCTGCACTTTGCACCCTGCCAGCGACATCTCAAACGCTTCCAACCTCGTATGTATGTCTGCTACTTACATATGTACATATATGTATGTGTGAATGTGTATGTGCTCATCCAGATCTTCATGCCTGTTTGAGTATATGCTTTCTTTTTATTGATTTTGCGGTTGGTTGCTTCTTTCGGTTAGTTGATAGAAAGCAGCTTAAATTGGCTATGGTCGGGATAACAAACCATAAAGACAGCAGATATTATCAGAAGCAGGCGTGGTTTCGACAAAATCCTACGAGTTAGACTTTTAACATTCAACTTAATTTATCTGGTATGAGGTTGCGAATCTTTAAATTATGGCCCACATATGGTATATGAAGTGAAAGCCCTAATGAAAGCTTCCACGTGGTTAATAGTAGTCCCAGGAGGCAATTTTCTAAAATTTTGTTTTTATTCGTATGCTGGCAAATAATCGACTTACGATCGTACTCGTACTAGTTCCGACCTTAGAAAAGGTACACGAAGTCCTTCAGCTGTCACTGCCTGCCATATCCTACCGTTACATTCCCGAGATACTTTACGTAAGACAAGATATAAAAGGCCAGAATTTACACTAATAATGGTACCAGGTGTACTAGAACCTATTTTCTTCTCCAAATAGTGCATTTTCCTACTTGTCCCTACTTTAGCAAATGTATGCGTGAAACCCGTTAGATAACTTGCGCACTTACAAACTTTCTACATTTGCCTGCCACTTGTGGTGTTGTACGCCGCCTTCCACTCCTAATGTGTAATTTCGCTCATTGCAACTGCTGAAGCTGCATTTCGTAGATACTTCGCTCGTGAACTCTAAGCATTTTGCTCTGCACCCGCACACATATACACAGCAAGTTGACTCACAACTGAAGCTCAACAATTGAAAGGATGTTTGCCGGCGCTGCCCACCGATTATCTTTGTGTTGTATGCGGTAATAACCTGCGTATGAGTAAATGAAAAGCATTCTACAAATGCGCTTTGTGCATTCATTCAATTCCAATGTTTGAGTGCCTGGTCACAGGCTCATGTACAAGTATTACTTGGCTCGTGGTAGGGTTTGCTTGACATATGTATATGTACAACTGTGTGTTTACTAACAACTCATGTTTGCTCGGCTTTCGTAGCGTTATGAAATTCTCGTTAGCAGTGTCATGATGAGTTTCACATTTCGTGAACGCAGCAAGGATCCTCTCGAAGATGAACTTCATTTAGTTTGACTGGCGTAGTTTCACCGCAGTCAGCGTTTAGGAAAGCTATCATTAGCCAGAAGATTTTTATTTGTACCTATGAGTGCAGCTGAGATATTGCCAAATTAGAAACGTTTTAGCTAAGTAGGAATTGTTCAGCTAATGAATCGAAACGGCTACGTTATTCTGCTAACTAGCACATCGTCGATAATATGAGAAGTCAATTAGAAAAGTGGACCGAAATAACTGGCGCATTTGAACAGTTAGCAAACCTTGAACGTCTCTCAAAATTTGGAATCAAACAATCCACTTTAAGTTTATCATTGTGTATACCTCTTAGGAACAGGATTATTTTTAGTAATTTGAAATAAACGAACTTTGATCCGCAATTTTAAGAGTTTTACTATTTAAGTATCAGATTTTTCACCCTTTGTTCTTTCTACAGAGAGACTGACTAGTTCTTTTGTGATGGCCAAACACCCAAGAATCAATTAATTTTATCTTTTTTAACTTTAAAGAAAAGGAAACAGACTTAGTATTCTTATAACCGAATTTGGCTTTACAAAATGAATAAGAATAATTCCATGAACAAGCTTTCATAAACGAATTCCCAGATTTACAATTCCCATGTGAATCTCTAAAGAAGCTTTAGAACTACATATAAGTGACACGAAGGAGAAATCCTAAACAACTCCTAAAGTAAGAAACAAAACAACCAAATGATTCCTTCAAAGAGGTCCTCTCGGTGTAATATCAAGCAGTTTAAAAAATAAGAGAATAATATATTCCATTTTCATTCTAATTTCTGACTATTGGTAGGTTGAAGGACGCCTCAAGGCCAAAGTCCTGAAGAAAAATATTGTTTTTGTTTTTATATTCCCGTTAAAGAATTAGTTAATCATATTATTGAAATGTGTTGGAAATATCTTGATTTGTTTTTTGTTTTTAGTTCATCGTCCAAAATAGGCCCGTAATTTGAGCGCCAAAGTTGGCGACCCTCCTGAGAAAGGATTTGCTAATTCGATTCCAACCAATAGATAAGTTATCAATTGTAGTTTATCCATATATTTATGATGAGCGCCGGATAAGAATTCACTTAATTATAGTTGGAATTTAGCGGCATAGGGTAACCTCAGTTGCAATTTTACTCAACTTGATGAACTATAGGTCGGTAGCTGCTGCTGGCTTGTAAGAATCTGCTGTACCTGCAGCAAGAGAAATCCGAAATTTAAGCATTTTCATTTCAGAATCGCAAAGGCATACAACCGAGAAAAACTCATTATCGGAGCACTCAGCTAACTCAAAATTAATTCCTTTAAAGGGTCGGTCCTCTTTCTGCAGATACCACTTTCATTTAAAAGTGCATGTATGTATTGCCAACTTGCTTCAGTTATCGCGCGCTGGCTTTGTCATCTTCTTAGTGCTTTCACCCACAATTTGCCGAACTTTATTTTTGCATTTTGTTGCTCATCTGCAGCTGATGTTCTTTACACATACACACACACACACACACACACACACACAAGTAGGTACGATATGTTCGTGTGCGAGAATTATGAGTGTATTTTAGGCTTTGCAGCGGGCTTGTTATTGCTGCTTTTGTAGCGCATTTGCTGAGCTTTTGCCTTACACCTGGTTTGCTGGCGAACCATTACTCTGCAAAAAGAGTTAAGGCAGAAGATAACGGTGCAGGAAAAGGAGAAAAATACACTTTGCCACTTTGTTAATGCATCCCTACAATATTTGCTTGCTGTTTGCGCCTGCTGTTGGATTTTGTTGTTGTTGTTGTTTGTTGGGTTGTGGACGTAGTAGCCGTAAGTAGCAACAAGCCTCATTGTGTGTGGTTTTGTGCATAAATTCAGATTTACTAAAATTATTATTGTTATGTTTATGAAGTGAAATGAAAACACGCATGCACACACACATATATGATACATACACAAGCACAAAGCGTTTAGTTCTAAAAGTTTACGGGGCACCCACGCCACCAAATAAACTCTCTTTTATATGCCTTTGCTTAAACTAACCAAATGTATGTGTTTTTTATGTGTGTGTATGTGTGTGTGTGTTATATCTCTCTTTGTTTTTGTTTGTGCTTACTGGCTACGCTTTTTACTTATCAGCAGCCGGTGCTTGGAACAAGCGAAAGATAAAAGAGAAGCTCACCAATTCACAAACAGGTAAACAGTTAAATGGAATTGTTTCCGTAATGAAAACAATTGTGTGCCATTGTGGTCGACCACTTAAATAAACGCACACAAGCGTGATTTTCACATGGACACAAATAACTAAAATGTATGGCTGTGGTTGCGCTTCATATTAACTTGGCAGGTGACCAAGTAGAGAAAACGGACGAAAAATTTCAAACGAGATATCGAGTTGCCACCAGGCTCCAAAGGTTTCATTTTTGTTGTGAATAGACTGCAGGTTTCATATTTCTCTGCTATACAAAATTTACGAAAAGTTAGAAAATTGAGTTTCCTCGGGTTTAAGCTATTTTAGACCCATTTGCTTTGGTGATTGCGGGGTCCTCAGCTACGTTTCCAAGCATATCTTTTGAGACCATTAAACGACGTGGTTTTTTCAAAAGATTATGTTTTGTATCTCTCTGTTGCCAACACAGAGACTGTTTAAGCACAGTTTCTTTAACTTTTTCAATATCTTCGACAATAGCAGAGGTGGATGGATAACTCGCTTGAGGCAATTCACGCCAGTCGAATACTTGGGCTGGTGATAAAATAGTCCCTCCAAAACACTTCTGCCACATTTTCGAGGATTGCTAACCCGAAATTCTATTGAAAATTAAAGTTTCCTGCAAACTCGTTGACAATTTTTTTCATAGTAAAAAACCTTAGGTAAACGTCGTCGACCGCTTAATTATCCAATGTATCTTTCGAATCAGTCAACAAAAATGGCCTCTCCACAATTTCATCGTTTATTTAAGAAAAACATGAACAGTATCTGAAGCTTTAGCATATCCCCAACTTTCACGAACTTTTGGATGCAACCCTAAAAGAAATGAGAAGGCTTAACAGCCAAGAAAGAGTCAAGCCAGTATTTAATAATCTTTTTCAAAGTGAAAGGCGTTCCATATAAACCGGATCAAATGGTATCAAGAGCGGCAAAGACAAGGTTATAGGGCAGGGGGAAACATAAACTTCCCAGAAGTGGTTTTCTAAATAGTTTTTAACCAGTCATGCAACATGAGTCCGAGAGTTTTCATGATAGGATATCACTGGGTCAAATCTACTCTCAAATTAATGTCATTTTTATACCCTGAACAGTTAGACAGATAAGTTTGCCATGAAATTTGTAACACACAGAAGGAAGCGTCGGAGACCCAATAAAGTATATATATATATGATCAGTATGGTGTCCGTCTGTCCGTCTGTCTGTCTGTCTGTCCGTCTGTATATATATAAACTAGTCCCTCAGTTTTTAAGATATCGTTTTGAAATTTTGCAAATGTTATTTTCTCTTCAAGAAGCTGCTCATTTGTCGGAACTGCCGATATCGGACCACTATTACATATAGCTGCCATACAAACTGAACGATCGAATGCCTGCTTGAGAAACTTCCTCATTTGACAATATATCTTCACGAAATTTGGTATGAGTTATTGTTCATAGAAATAATATAGTATGGGAAGAAATTGTTCAGATCGGCCTTATCGTCTTTCAACGTCCCTTGGGTTCTATTGTCCTTGCTTTTGAATGTAATCGGCAGGTTTTCAATTGGTTGCTTAAAAATTGCTTTCAGTTCCTTATCATCAAAATCCCTCTATTTCTTATGACAGCGACTTTCTCATCTTAATCGAGCTCAATTATGTCAATCAGTCTTTTATCTTTCAACTTTACTTTAAAATGGAGCTTTTAAAAATCAGGAATAAACTTGCTAAAATACTTCATCGTTTGGTTAAAATATAAACTAATGTCTCCAGTTGGGGAAGTGTATATGCTATCATAGAGCACATTTCGAATATTTCTAGGTTTAAGAATGGAGAGTCCTCAGCCTAATTTTCATTGCGAGAGCTTGCAGTTTTGATTAAATATTAACAAATATTTCGTAACAAGTACAACTTGAGGAGACAAAGTTGGCTATTCTAAATCTAACTCTATCAAATGGCCTACTATCCAATTAGTTTAACGAGTCTAAACGGCATCTAATTGGCAAATTAATATGAACTAGTACTACTTTCAGCAAAAATCTTAAATAATATATGCATTATCTTAATACAAAGGCCAGATAAAACTATGAATATTCTATAACTAAAAATATATATACTCCCTTCTTCGAATATACACCTCAAATCGGAGCGTAAACTTCTGGCTTAATTATACTCTCGCAACAATGTTGCTAAGGAGAGTATTATAGTTTTGTTCACATAACGGTTGTTTGTAAGTCCTAAAACTAAAAGAGTCAGATATAGGGTTATATATACCAAAGTGATCAGGGTGACGAGTAGAGTCGAAATCCGGATGTCTGTCTGTCCGTCCGTCCGTCCGTCCATCTGTCCGTCCGTCCGTCCGTCCGTCCGTCCGTGCAAGCTGTAACTTGAGTAAAAATTGAGATATCATGATGAAACTTGGTACACGTATTCCTTGGCTCCATAAGAAGGTTAAGTTCGAAGATGGGCAAATCGGCAACTGCCACGCCCACAAAATGGCGGAAACCGAAAACCTATAAAGTGTCATAACTAAGCCATAAATAAAGATATTAGAGTGAAATTTGGCACAAAGGATCGCATTAGGGAGGGGCATATTTGGACGCAGTTTTTTTGGAAAAGTGGGCGTGGCCCCGCCCCCTACTAAGTTTTTTGTACATATCTCAGAAACTACTATAGCTATGTCAACCAAACTCTACAGAGTCGTTTTCTTCAAGCATTTCCATATACAGTTCAAAAATGGAAGAAATCGGATAATAACCACGCCCACCTCCCGTACAAAGGTTATGTTCAAAATCACTAAAAGTGCGTTAACCGACTAACAAAAAGCGTCAGAAACACTAAATTTTACGGAAGAAGTGGCAGAAAAAAGCTACACAAAGGCTTTTTTTAAAAATTGAAAATGGGCGTGGCGCCGCCCACTTATGGACCAAGAACCATATCTCAGGAGCTACTAGACCGATTTCAATGAAATTCGGTATATAATATTTTCTTAACACCCTGATGACATGTACGAAATATGGCTGAAATCGGTTCACAACCACGCCTTCTTCCAATATAAAGCTATTTTGAATTCCATCTGATGCCTTCTTTGTATAATACGAGTATAAACATTAGGAACCAATGATGATAGCGGAATAAAACTTTACAAAAATACGGTATTTGAAAAATATGTAAATGACGTATTATGAAATCTCGATTATCACTTTACCATGCGAGAGTATAAAATGTTCGGTGACAACCAAACTTAGCCCTTCCTTACTTGTTTTTTTTTAATTTCATATAACATTTATATTTTCATATTAACCTTTTTGGAAAAATAATTTTCGAAAACCGAGATTTAATATTATGTTATTATTTCTATTTTTATTATTATTTTTGGTCTCCATATCAACTAAACAACAAATATCAAGCATTATTCATACAAATTACAAAAAATGATTTGCTTCCATTTGTTCATTGTTTAGATTAAATTAATTTCGCCATACTGTCGATTTGGTTTTGATAAGCAACATCCACAAATCCACAAGCCAGTGGCACAGAAGCACAGTTATATATGCATATACAAGTATGTAAATACTAGATATGAGTATACATATTGGCCAATCCAATTTACCTTGCGGTCAATATGTGCGTCCCCTGACATGTGTCACATTAAAAAATTTTCAATAGAAATAAAGCCGACAAGTGAATGACCACAAAAACGCTTCTGTGCTATTGACAACAAAGAAGTGTGTATGTGTGCTTTTGTCGGCTGACCAAATCGAGGCCAAAAATAGCCATCACAAAGTAAGATTCGTATGTACGAGTGTTTGATTAGCGTGTCAAAGAAAATGTAATTAGCATTGTGCCAGAAATAAAAATTAGAAATTTTAACCAAAACTTACTAATAACAGAGTTCCATTTATGGTAAGTTCCAAATGGATGTGTTAAGTATGTACATTGTGGAATATGTCTTGGAATAATGTTGTAACAATTCAGTTCTAAATGAAAATTAATGGGGAAATTTTCCAGTTTTGTGAAGGTACTAACTGTAGTCTAATCATTTCTTCATCTTTTATTATGAAGATCCGACTTGCATTTTCTTAGAAAATCTTGTTAAGAAAAGAACCGATCACAATTTATTTTACATATGATAACCTATAAACAATTCCAATTGGAATTGATGAAGTTCATTAGCAACCATACAGCAGCAAATCTAAAAAAAATTCTTCACATTTCCTTAAAAATAATTCTTTATAATTATGAAAGGAAGTGATTTCAATACTTTATACGATCTATTGTTTGAAAAAAAAGCCTTAAGTGGCTATACCAGTGTAACGTATGACAATTTGGGCGATTTTCGTAAATTTTTTTAAAAGATAGTACTCGATTAAATGTTTCGAACTTCTTTGTACGTAATAACGTATATCGTATTTTCAGCTATATTTTAAGATACAAAAGTGTTGAAAATTAACGGAGTTATGGGCTGTCTTCGGAGGTGCCAAAAAAAAGTGCTCCAACTGCTGATATGAGCAGCTGAAACAAAAAAATTTAAAAAGAAGAAGAAATTTGAAGTCGAATTTCTCGGTGAGTTATTTTTGAAAAATGTCGTTTCGAGAAAAACGCATTTAAAGTTTTACTTATATCGGTGTGTACCTCCGAGCGGTTGCTCTTTAGAACGCTGCTATCCAAAAACCATTCTAGACACGACCTTATGTCACACTGATATAGCCCCTTAAATCATCATATTTTACTATACACGACAACGGCTCACTTTCACTAGGAAGTGCATACATCTGTAGGTGCCTATCTTGAATTTGAGCTGGTTTAAGAGAAGTTTCTTATACCATATATTACTTAAGTTTACTTAATGTTCCGATAACTAAGGTGCTTTTACGATAACAGGAAAGAGCATTTTTTGCTTAAACCATAAACAAATTTCCCGATAGTATGATTAATTTTTGTCGGGCTAACAATAAATGAAACTAAGTGTATTAAATGGATTAGTCTTGAAAATGGACTAATTGTACACGATCTTAGGCATTCAACGGCAAACACTCGAAAGTCTTGTAGAAGTGTCTGTTTGTTTCGTAACTATCTTGGTTCAGGTTGAATGAATTTCATATGTGGTTCAGATTAGAAGACATTAACCTTAAATTGGGATTAAAATATTTTCCTTATCGACAAATGATGCCATATACATATAGAACTTTTTAAAGTGTGGATATTTTACCAAATGATGTGGCGTCCATAAAACAATGACAGGATACTAGGTCCATACATTATTCTAATTTATTTGTTGGCACTATAATCTGAACTCAGTTAGCATTTTATTTTCCTTAGGAAATTTGTATTAGTAGTAAATTATCGCACAATGTGAGAACTTAAGCTAGTGAATCGTATTATAGGTTCCCCCATTCCAAATTCATCCACGTTCTAAATAGCTCCTGTGGGACGGTTCAACAAGTCATTACCTTATTGGAACTAAATTTTGATGACCAGATTTTATTTTAAAAAGTTACAGTATATTTCCAATAAGTGTTCCAAGTCTTAAGGGAAATACTCAAAAAAAAAAACTTGGAAACAACAAATTCTGTTCATTGTCCTCCGTTTTGTTCAGTCACTTATATGAGGAAATCTAAAGGATTAAGTGTTTCTCAAGAGTGAACTGGATAGAAATACTAATATAAATCATTTCGAGTAACATACTTTTCCTAGCTATGGTCGCTTTGAAATCAAGTAATTTGGATAGTATGCATGATAATTTAAGAAGCAAGTCTATTGTAAAAAGCTAAAAAAATCCAAGTTTTTAATTTAAAACTACTGCAAAAACGACTGTATCACTTGTTTTAGAATTTTAGGGGTATATTTATACATATTTTAAGGAAAGACATCAGGATTTTTGAAGAAATAAATTTTATAAATAAATAAAAATGGTAATTTAACCGAAAATTGTAGTATTTTCGATTTTCATTATGTGGAGGACTACATTTAAAACTTGCATTTTGATAGCGATCAGACTGTCTCCGAGTAATCCGTTAAGCAAATATGTGTATTGTTTTGAGTAAAATACGTTTAAAGGTGAACTGATGAAGCTGACTAAACTGGCTGGACTCATCGACTGTATTCCGAAGGCTGTAACTCAAGAACTATTTAAGATATCTATTCAAAATTTTAATATGTGATTTTTATTTCGATTGGTTATCGAAATATGTGAAAAATAAAAAAAATCACTTTCTTAAAATGTCCCGATATTTTTGCCCCTTAACGAAGCTATTGACGCATCTTCTTCATGTTATCGTTAATATGGCAGCAATGTAGGACACAATCTGACCGATTTCATCGTATACCGTTAGGCGTTAATCCTCTTCGCTTGCCACAAATACACATATACATTTCATTACTTCTTTATATGGAGTAACAAGCCATCGTCCGTAGCGCAGCTATTTGCTCTTAATCCCGACACTAAAAGCGCGCCGGTAATTCCACTGACTGATGAACTGTACAACACACGCCTTTAGACCGTTTCATGTACACACTTAACTGCACATTGGTTTCTGCGCGGCGCGCAAACTTTGCTCATATTGACGCTTAAACTGACAATCTACCATCCCAGCTTTAATTTAAAAATTAAAAAAGCAACAATAACAACTTGGAAGCAGCAATGAAATGCTTAAGTCGCGCGTCTGTGCATAAAATTAACAAACGCACCCACACACACATACATAGGGCTTACACGCACGCGCGACCATTCCACACACACACGCACACAAGTTTAATACTTAATAAACAACACGAAAACGAGACAAAAAGGAAGTGGCGAAAACAAGAAAATACTGAAGGTTTTCATATTTAATTCACGACTTGGTGTTTTTCGCTGTCGTCTCCATTGGAATTTCATTGCGCCGTGCGCTGAGCTGAAGTTAATTAACTTGTAATTAAGCGTGTGTTTGCGAGAATCGCACACGCGCCGCGTCGC
The DNA here is from genome assembly GCF_016617805.1 of Bactrocera tryoni. NCBI lineage: Eukaryota > Metazoa > Arthropoda > Insecta > Diptera > Tephritidae > Bactrocera > Bactrocera tryoni. The sequence continues at coordinate 2,057,946 of NC_052503.1, forward strand.
GCATTTTACATACATGAACATGTGTAAGACACATGCATACATACACACATATGTATACACCACATTGCACATAATTACATATGTGTGACCTGAAATTGGCGCTCACGTATTTTACTCACACACTTAAGCATGTGCATATGTGATTATAAGCACACAAACACGTTCGCACATGTGCATGTGTGCCAATATATAACTAAACACTTGTATTTGTATGTGTGCGTGTGTGTGTAGCGCACTTTACTTAGTTGTGTATTTATTCATACCCTGGCGCACACCTTAACAGCCATTTCCGGTATCCTTTCTGCTTGTTAAAAGTGTCAATATTGTTTGTTGTTGTTGCCTTTTTGGCTGGTCGAATATTCATGCGCCGTTTATTTGACTGATACGCGGAATAAGCGATAATCACACAAACTTTAACTAAAAATAAGGTAGCTCACATGTATGTATGTATGTAATTTATAAGTAATTAAGCCAAGCCAGCACTTAGGAACGTGGGCTTCTCAAAAGAGCCTTCACTGTATGTAAAAATGTGCGTAATACCATGGGATTCTCCACTTGTGCTCGTCTTAAATGCCTTTTGCGCAGTCGCCAGCGTTTGCATAATTAACAAGACAGTAATTTGCTTGGTTTCGTCGCACCTTTATGTATTTTAACTTTTCAACTCCCTGTTGGTAAGTGGGGGTTCATTACAGGTGCTGACACCATGCTGCCAACAACAGCGCTCGAGTTCTGGTTTGCAATTCTTTCCTCCGCGATTAAATATTTATTAAACGAAATCATGTTTGTATACTTATGTATGTATGTATATTTTGTAAGTGTGCGTTATAAAATATAGACATGCATACATAAATATACAAACATGCATAAATATGTATTAGAATTAGTTTTATATCATCTGTGAACGAAAAGGTCCGAATAAAATTACTTAATCCATACTTAAGAAAAAAATTGGCTTAGAAGTATTTTTTTAATCTTGAAACCCTAACTCCTCCCTTAAAGTTACTAATGCTCTTGAAAGTGCCAAAGCTCTTCTATTGATCTATAGTATAATAGATCGTTGCCATTTAACCTTTTTATTGACCGTGATTTTGTTTGGTAAAGTTTGAAACTTTAAACAATTAAACATTCAAAATGAAAAGCCAACAAAATTTCATAAAACTCTGCACTCTACAGAATGACTTAATATCTTGAAACTGCTAAATAAATGGACGAGTGCAAAAACTAAGCTTAACTCAGACAAATTCGTGCACAAAAATGGCTGCAGCTAAAAAAAGCCGTGGAAGAGCGTCCACTCACATCTAGATTTTAAAGCAATTGCATTAAAAAATGAGGTTAAGCTTAAAATACGAAAAATAGTGGAATCCAAGCGCCGCTACGTAAGCATGGAATTAAGTTTTAGCTGCGCATGTATGCATCTATATGTATGAATGTGTGTGAATATATATGTATGTGTGCGGATATGAGAGTGTGTGTAATTTAAGCCGGCAAAAATCATATTCGCCACTAACTAAGCTAGCCGCTGTCATTCATTCACTTCCGCTTCGTGAGTGGAATGCAACAGCGCCACAGTATTCACTTGCAAAGCCACATTAACTGACATGTTCGCCGCCGTCTTATGTCTAAGAGACTTTTTTCGTGGCATGTTGCTATTTTTCCTTCTTTTTTTGGTGTATACTTATTTTTGCGACTGCACTTCTTTTCACAGCGCATTCGACGTGCGCACGTCACACTCACACACACGCGCGCGAGCATTTGGCGAAGTAAGCTTTCAGGCGCATACACATGGCAACGTTCCTAATGCCATATTTACGATAGAAGTCAGCATTATTGTAGCAAAGCACAAATAAAAAGAATATTTCTGTCCTTATGTAGACAGGAAGTATCAGATCCGCTAGCTATGCACCGTGCGTGTGTGTGTGTGGATTGTGGATTTGATGAAAAGACAACACGAGTGACAAGGCAAAACATGGCGGGACGATCTAATGGGAACATAAGCGCCAATGCAGCAGCCATTGCTTTCATAATGCCAGCTTTCCAGCGGTGCAAGGGTTCTGCGAAATGCGAAATAGTAAAAGTTTTAATACCATTGCAGTTAGAAAGCGTAAAATGGGATTTTCTGTGGTAAACGAATTGGAAGGAGCAAGTGCAAGCCGGGTGCGTGGTGGGGCGTTTAAGGGAGGACGAAAGTGATAGGACGAGGCTGTGTGGTTGTGTGGCTGTGTGGCTGTGTGGCTGTGCGGGTTAGCAGCACAAATCATCTCCATTACTATGCGCTTATATTATCATTTGCTTTCATTTCGCTCTCCTTCATAAACCCGTCTAATTTCTGCTCAGCTACATCTCGATGTCTTTGAGTGGGTGTGTGTGGCTTCAACCGGGAAATTCATCCAGTTCGTGGTGTTTTTAAGCAGATTCTGTTTCAGTTTGTTTGTGGATCTGTTCTCGCTTTTTTATGCCTCACACTGGAGTTTCGCTTGCTCACTGCAGCAACGTATTTTACCGCTTCAAAGCCGCTTTATGAATGTAGTTAATAGTTTTTTGTTGCACTAATTTTGTTTTTTTCTTTCGTTTGCATCTTCATGCTAGCAAATTGGTTTCTTTCAATTTACCATGCGCTGGGTGTTGCATTAAGGTAACACACGCTTTAGAGAAGTCAACTTTAAACTGTTTCTCTCTCCTCATAACTCGAAATTATATTTAGCGAGTATTTATTGAAACTAATGCGAGAATGTGCTACAAGATCTTGAAGCAGCCTGAGTTTGTTGCAAATTTTACAAGTCCAAATGATTTTCAGAAAAAAAGTTATTTTTCTCTACAAGTTGCCCCGCTTTCGTGCTCATTTCAATCAACTGCTAACAACCTACTCTAGCACTCTTACTTTCCTCTTTATCTTCATTTCACTTCACTGCCGTTACGCTTGCACTGCCATGTCATCGTTTTGATGATTAGCTTTACTGACTATTTAATTTTTTTTCGGCATTTCATGCTAAACACTCAAGCGCCAATCCAACGAATTGCTAACAGCTCAATGATGGCTTTGTCCTTGCCTCGAACGCTTGCCTCCCTTCTATTTGTTATTCATATTTTAGCTGTCAACTTGAAGTATTTGTAGTGCTTACGTGCTTTTGGGGTGACCTGTGCATTCATTGTGCACAATGATTCGGGGAAAGTTTAAGGCAGAAGCAAATATTGAGGGGCAGGCATGACTCTGCTATGAAGTTTACCAGTCACAGATTGATATCTGTTTTTTTTACAGCTAATTTATAAATGGCGATGACAGTTTAATTTGCGCTATCATGATGACATCTCAACTGTCAACATTTTTGTAAGTGACCTCTAGGCCTCTCAAATCGCCAAGAGCTAATAAATTAATATTAAAAAGTTTTCCAAAGTCACCTAAAATTAATAAAGCAAACAGTTTTTGAACTGGAAATTCAGTTTTCATTTTTGGTTTTATAAATTTCAGAGGAGCCGTGAAACGACTTACAAAATTGCATGATGTGGGTCGGAGTTGCAAAATATTTCCGCTTTGTCCAAAGGTTGAAGTGTGTTCAAAACTCTGCTCATTTTTCATAACGGACCACTATAGAATATAGCTGCCATATAAACTGAACGATCAAAACCAAATTTTTATATGAAATTTTTTGTGTTTATGACTCCTGCGTGACTTCTTGAAATGTCGTGAACGCTAGTCTTATTAAAAAATATTTATTCATTTAAATAAACAATCTCTTTGATATGAACATTTTATGCACCTTAACAAATAGTTAATTCACAAGCTATAACTTTGTTAAATAATTCTATTTTCTCTTCTATTTACAGACTCTCCCCAAATTAAAGGTGAGTCCAGAGCCACATTATTTACAAACTTGACTAGTAACTGAAGTGAAATTTACTCTCCGAGCAGTGTGTTTATTTATTACACTGAATACGGTTTCCCAATTATGTTTGCTTCACTAACTGATTGCAGAAAATTTATCAGCTGTAAGTAAACTATATTCGTGGGCAGGCAATTCATTTTAAATTGCTCACAAGAATCACCCATCAAACACAGACTTAACTGGATTCGTTTTTTTTGTGCCGCAGAGTGAGTCGGTCCGTCTGTCGATCCGTCTACGCACAAATGCCAAACAATAGGATTTTCCCACAAACGTGCTTAGCAGTACGCACCTTCCTTCACACCTACAATAACAAAGCACACACAGTAATTTAACCCACACTGTGGCGGCAGTAATTTACAAGCTCACCTCAGCGCACAGCCTTTCCCGGCAGCCTTTTCTGCGTACTCACATACATACGCACTCTCATACACAGACACACAGTGTTTGCAGACCATTGCTTTTGCGCCTTCGGCATTGTGTTTTACTTACTTCGGGGTGAACATCCTTAAAATTCAATTATTTATTTTAAATTAGTCCTATATCTTGCGCCGTAGTCTACCTTTTACCTTTGCCTCCTTCTGTGGCCACTAATCAGTGCATTTGGGTTTGGGTGCGTAGGATTCATTCTCACGGCGGGCAAAATTAGAAAGACTTCGGTTTCTGACTTTATCAGCCAGCACACAAACAACTTCTAACCATTTCTTTATATGTATTTGTGTGTTGCTGGTGTGGGTATGGTTGTGGGCGCCCAGTAAGTGAGCGAATCTTTTATTCTAATATAATTTTCATGTTTTCTCAAGCGTAAATTACATTAAGTTCATCATTTTATCGTTACAAAGCCGCTCTTTGTATTTGTAATAACAACATTACTTTCTATTGCTGTGAAGGGTTATTCGGCTTTGTTATTGTTGAAAAAGTGCTTTCGTAATTTGTTGTCTTACCATATACAGTTGAGGGTTCATATTGTTTTTGTTGCCATTATCTTAGTTCCTAACTGCATTTGCATTTGTCTATTTATTGCTTGAAATAATAGAAATTGATACTCGGCCACTAACACACACGCACATACGTACTAACATACAAAGTTAAATAAATTATTTACTCATCCGATAGTATTTGCCTTTATCAAGAATCACAATCGCAAAGTTAAGGTGACCAAGCAAAGACTGCTAAACAGCAAAACAGTAAATGTGGATGACAGGCGGCAGGAATGTCGAAACTGTAGCAAATTGAAAGCATTTTGCAACAAATGCGTTGTGTGTGAAAAGTGCGAAAGCAATTAAAGAGAGCTTAGTGTGTATAGGTAAGCGTTCGAACAAATTGAAATCTTGAAGTTGAGTTTATTTTGAAATTATTGAAGAAACACAAAATTTCTGCCACAAGTTTGTATAATATGAGTAAATACTACTATTTGGGGATTAACCTTTAAAGAAACACTGACCAAGGAGGTAAATATAGCTTTTCTTTTAAAGTCAATTGATTTTTTTCATTATTTGATTGTTTTGAACAGGAAGCGCCATCCTTTAAAAAGGTCTCTAATTACCGACTGTGAGTTTTGAAAGCTCCATTCAGTCGAATTTGTACCATGTGATGGTTTATATAAAACGTAATGGTTCAGTCCTTTAACCCGATTCTCATAAGTCATTCTTCTTTTAAAACAAGAAAAAAAACTAACTTCGTCTTTACTAAAACTATCTATAACATACTTTAAAAGTACATATCTTATCACATAAAAGTGTACGAAAAGACTTTTTGTCTTGATTATGAACAGTTAATTTATATGAAAAACAATCTAAACTGAATTTGAACATGCTCCATAAATAAAAAAAGTTTCCCTGATAAGAGCTTGGCTTAAATCAATCAATTTGGATGACTTCTTTAGAAGAAAAGCACGTATGCACAACTTCAAATTGATAACTCAAAAACTGAGAGACTAGTTCGCTTGCCATATATGTACACACACATATAGACGGATCCGGCTGAATCGATTTTATAAAGTATCCAACGTTTCCTTCTGGAAACCCCTGTTCAGGGCATAAAAATAACCAAATCGATGGATGTTGGTTCATTATCTCCATATGCAAATTAGTGAGAAAGACATTGTCGCTAACTGTTCACACTGCGAGTCAAATAACTCAGTTTCTGCAGCAAAACATCTCTGACCTTCTCATGTCAAAAATATTAAGATATTTAACTCTCTAAAAGAACTCTTTTAAACTCTTCCAACATGTTGCTACGGATTATAAAAACTTTGTCCATCTAGCGTTTGATTGTATCACGCAAATCTAATCGAGATAGATATAGAGTTATATATGTAAAAATAATTAAGATGTCAAGCGGAGTTGAAATCCGGGTGACTATCGGACATCCGTGCAAATGTTCCTTAAGAAGAGGAAGGCGAAGTCTATAGATGGGCGTAATCGGACCACTGCCACGCTCACCAAACATCATTAAAGGAAAACCATCATTTGACAAGCCCCATATCTTCTTCTTCTTAACTGGAGTATCTACCTCTTACGCGATTAAAGCCGAGTTAACAACAGTGCGCCAATCGTTTCTTCGTTTAGCAATTTGGCGCCAATTCGATACATCAAGAGCACCTGGCTGCTCTTCTCCACCGGATCGCTCCATCTGAGTGGAGGTGTTCCTCTTTCTCTGCTTCCACCGCCGGTTACTAAGTTGAAAACCTTCAAAGCTGGAGTATTCTCTTCCATCCAGTCGATATAACCTAGCCAGCGCAGCCGCTGTCTCTGGGTTCGCTGAACTATTCACCCACGATTTTGGCACAACTCCAAAATATGTACATATATCAAACTAACATTGATAGTATCACGCTTAAAATCTTTTTCTGAAAAAAGAAATAGTAAAACTATTTCGCTGCTTAAATTGTCTGAATTTCAACACATTTTCACCTCTACTAGTTAGGCAGCATTAATGCTTACTTACATCAATCGTGATACACCAAACTCCAATCCACTCATGGGGCCTACACTCAGGCCCACGCACACATTTTTTACCGCAACCTCTTGGCCAACTGCCAAACAGTTCTGACTGCATCTCTGCGCCTTCTCAGTGCTGTTATATAACGGCATACCCCATAACACAGCGAAATATTTCATAGTTCGACAAGTGCGGGCAACAAAAATTCCACACATGCCTTTCTTACATAACAGAAATAATAATGTGACAACAACAACACGACGCAAGTGTGCAACAAGAAATATGCCTTTGATTTATTGGCATCCTTAACCGAAAACGGTTGAAAAATATTTACAACGTCCACTGCAGCAGCTAACTAGCCCAATACGTTAGCTGTTGTGCGTGCGTGTGTGTCACTCTTTGAAATCGCCTGTCGCATTGTAGGCGTGTTCAGCACGTTTTGCACGCGTTCGCATGGATGGGTGTGTCTGTGTGTGTTTGACTCAAAAGCAACATAAAGCCGGCTTTCAGTTCCTGTTGGCGAACCCTTCATAACTTTCATCGTTTTATTGAATTTTTTCGTTATTCTCATGCTTTTATTGCATTTTTTATTTTGCTAAATTTGTTTTGTGTTTTTGTGTTTTCTTTTTTTGCATTGCGACTTTCTTACTTGATACTATTCATAACCCCACAAACAAATCAAAATTTAGTATCCTTGCGCATCCTTTTTATTTCAGTTTACTTCTCTTAATGCCGTTACTCCTTCTTCTGGTGGGCATGTGTGTGCGTACTTCGCTTGCAACACGCCTACGTAGCGGCGCACCGGTTGCCGGGAGATAAACCCTTTTTATTGCGGCCGCTTGCGAGATGCTGTGCACTGCAAACTTTGTAATGTATTTAGCGTATTTTTCTTAACTTCTCCCCGTTGTTTACTTTGTAGTTTAATGTGCCTTTTTTCTTAGCGCATTCGATGAGTGTGGGCGGCTGTTGGCTAGCTTTCAGGTGGCGGACCTTTGTAAGTTTGCTCTTTGCCGGCTTATCCCAGTTGTCGTGTAAATCATAAAAAAATATTTGCAAAATCTGCTTCCGCCTTTAAATGGAATTTCAGATTTTTTTCCTTGCAAATCCATGCAGTTGAACGTGTGTATGTTTGAGTTTTCCAACATATGGTCGAATAACTTAATTCCACAAATCTGTATTCGCTATGGATTTCACTTTCGATTGTGTTATAAATTATTTTAGTATGATAATACTTCGGTATTCGTGATCGGTGCTATACAAGTATATGGCCTAAGCGATTTTGGCTAATTCACAACAGCTTTTCGGTTTATCATTTTCTGAGTTGCCGCAAATTCCAAAAGTCGAGTAGTGGCAACAATTATCTCTTAATTCCTCAGATGGCAATATAGACTCTTTATTTATGTACCTTGATTGCAATATTTCACTGTCTTCAATCATTTGAATGATGTGCCCGGTAGAGAATAAACCTTGGACTTCCTCTCGTTGAACTATGCTGATGTCGTCGAAAATGTGATTGAGCTCTTTTCTTGATCTTGTGTTATAATATTTATGGCATCGAAAAAAATTTAAGATCCTTGGAAGTCATGTAAATCTGTTCTACTCCTATAATGGGTTTATCTAAAATGTGAAAATATTGAAAACAAAGAGCTGAAAATGAAGCAAATTGAGTAAAGAAAGGAAAATATTCTCGGACGCTCTAACTGCCTCATACTTTCGAATAGTGTTGCCACCTATCGAAAAAAGAGGTAACAGTATTTAATATTATTCTATTAGTCATCATAGATGTTTTTGAATAAAGTTGCCAACTTTTTAAAATAAAAATTTGAATTAAGCACAAGACGCTCTAGAAATCTCTCAAATAAGTTATCCTATCGTATCCTTTCCTAAATTTCCGAGTCCTAAAATTCAAACAACGTTCAATTTCTGGCCAAGCGTCGCGTCGTTTGCTCTCAAATTTGTATGCACTTATCTCTTCGCTGTTCTTTATGTTTCCAAGCTTTATAGCCTCCAAAAGCATAAGATTTGCTAGCAAAGCTTAACTGAAGTGGGGAGTCATTTGTGTGCCATCAGCAGTACTTTAAGCGGCACATTACATACTACAATCACAAAGCATTTCGCTTTCAATTTCCCGAAGCACCATTAAATCGCGGCATTACAACAGCCATACACAATAAATAGACAGATACTCACACACATACACACACCAGTCAGTACTGCCTCATACTTAACCGTCTAGCTAGGTAAATGTAGTCCACCACGTAATCGTAATTAAGCAACAGGTGTGCAATACTCACGACAGCGCCAAGCAGCTTACTTTTCACACGCAATTCTTCTTTCGCAGCATTTTCGCATTGTCTTCTTCCGCACTCCCTCAGCGCGGTTTTCCATAATGTTTCTCGCGCTTTAATTTGTTTTGCAGCAGTCAATGCCTTTTACATATATACAATATGCATTTGTTGTTGTTGTTTTCTTATGGTACGTTGTACTGTTTGTGATTGCTTTTGAGTGGGTTTAACTTTGTCGGGACAGCATGCTTGCAAACAGGATACTCAGTCTCGCTTGTATACATTTATATGGCTGCACTTTTAGTGTGGCCTACATTCGGGCGCTTTGAAAGCATTCTTGCTTCCTTCACTTATTCTACTATTTCATTTGTGGTTGGAGCAGGGCTGTCTTTTGCAGTATTTCTTTATTTTTACTGAAAGATGTAGTAGGCTTAAAGAAATTTGATGAGAACTAAATCATAAACCATATTTTTGGAATATAGAGACTCTCTTACTATATCTCTCTTTGGAAAGGATTGTAGTAGTGAGGTTAGGTTATACTATACTGGCTGGCTGACATGCCATACACAACCTACTGGCCCTTGGTAATGCTTGATGGCGGTTCATTATTAATACGATATTAAGTTCTAATCATGCTAGTTCATCCAGTTCCTACGAAGCTCCTAGATAGCTAAGTCCATTTCGGGATAAGGCCTGACATAAGCAGAGGTAGTGTTCAAGTATCTTTCATGGCTTGTTTCCTCTACTTTCTATTCGTTAATAATACTCAAGCGGCTTGGATGTCACGCCAGTAAGTTGTGACCTATGATTAGGCAAACAACCGTCCTGAAGTCTTTTGGAAACTATGTGCGTAGGAAGCTTGTACCGTAGTTTAGATGAATTCTGTTTGCATGGTTAAATACTATAGATTGATTATGCTTTCCTTTCTCAGATTTGTGAAATAGACATGAGTGCAAATGAGTACCATTAAACCACAGCGGATCAGTCTGTATGAAATCTCTCATTCTCGCAATGAATCCCATTATTTAAAAAAACTGAGTTGTCAAGAAACGTATAATGATAAGTTTTCTCTTCTTTCATTGGCATTGGCATTCATAAAATTCTTGGCATTTAGTGATGGTTTTCGTTCTCCTTCCATTTTATTTTTTGAATTAGAACTTTACTTTATCAAAATATGCTGAAATAGAGATTAGTGCGTGACTCTTGCAATACTTACTCAAGATCTGAGTTCCTTAAAGTTCAAGATGATAAAATGTTCGGAAACAAAAAATAGCAATTCCCGATTAGTATTTATGAATGGTATTTGTGCCAGATAACACATAGTTCAGAAAAACGGTTGCCAAGGCCCTTGTGAAAGGTTATACTGGTGTTTTGTAAACTGAAAATAAGCTCATTAGATCTAACAACAACAACATACCGTGTAGGCTCGGCTAAAGGATTAATGTCCTGCTGTTCTAGCAAACTCCTTTGTACCCAGTGCAAATATGTATGGTATACACCTATGTACCATATAAATGTATGTTTGTATGTGTGTCTGCATGCGGAATATACATTATTTATGATGTTGGCTCGCTTACAGAAAATGTTGTGACTCACTTCTGTGCGCATATATAAAAACACTTATTTACTTGAACTCGTCTGTAATGCATGCATGCTTGTTAAGACTGTTAATAAGCACACATATACTCGCACATACAAAGAAGCCCACACTTTGCGTAGCGGGTTTGTCGCCAAGTCTATGAAACTGCACGCACCGCAATCCTTTTGCCACGATAAAATGGAATAAATAATACTGTTTGGCCTCACGACGGCGAACTGCACAAGCACACACATGTACAGATATATGTATATACATGTGCACTACTTGTGGTGTGGTGGGCGAGTCCTACTTAACACTTATGTATTATGCAAGCGGCAGCAGCACAACGCACACATATTAATTAACTTTACGGTATTCAAAATTAATTTGCTTATAGGAACGGAAGTGGACGCAATCGCATAAAGCTCACACACACCACTACACACATATGAGTATATATGTGACCTTCTGTATGTGAACAAATGTGTGTGCTTATAAAAGCCGTTTATAAATGTGTTTATTTCATATAACAGTACTAATAAAAATATACTCGCCATTTATGTGCATATTAATAAAACGCTAGTGATCGGTCGAGATGAAGGAATATATGGAAATATATAGTATGATATAATAGTGAAAGCAGAAACCATGTTAATGCGTTGGCGGTTATATTGTACCCATATCACATGCCTGTATGGTAATTTAAACCTCAATTGAGTACAAGGTTGCATTTAGATGCGGTCAATTAAAACAGCAACAACGTGTGGTTTATAGTTCGTAATCACTCAGCCACGATAGAGGAGGAACCTTTGATACTTCAGGTGCTATTCAAATTCCAAAGTGGAGCTGTTCGAGCGAACTATGTATCTCTATGTGGTAATATTATATATATTTCATTACTTAGCCTTGGACAATAATTTATGTCTAATTTTGTGAAGATATTGCGGAAAACATCAAATGTTTTCATACAAAAAAGTATCAGTTTGTATAGCAGTTAGTTATGATATAATAATTTCTTGTGGAGAAAACTATGCAGACCAAATTTCAGATCGTTTTCTCATTTATATACATAGTTTATACGTTCCTTTGGGTGTTCAAAAAATTCAAGCCTCACAACAAGATATTAAAATGTCAGGTCATATGAGCGATCTTAATTTCGAATAAGATAATTTTGGTATTCTACTTTATGTTAGTAATTTTGATACAATAGATAGATAACTAAGCACTATATTAAGATATGAAACTGTAATTTGTCACAGAAAATCACAATAGAAGGGGCACCTGTGTGGCAAAAGTGGGAAGGCCCCGCCCTCTAATTTGTTTAACGTGCATATCTCCTAAATCACTTAAGCTACAACGACAAAATGTGGCCAGCACAAATCCTATAAGAACTCCTAATGACAGTGTGAAAATTAATGAATAACGGCACTGTAAAAAATACTAAAAGCGCAATAAATCAATAACTAAACCCAAGATGGCATAAGAGGGCTTTAAAGGTGTTGATATAAAAACTTGTCGATAAGTAAGGCACCGCCCACTTTTAAGTGAAACATTACATTCCTCTGACATTCTTAAGTTACAGTATGAAAATGGCCGTAATCAGACCACAGCTATGCCTATAGCGCAATTTTAGATTTCGCTTGATTCTTTCACTTTGGAATAAACAAATCAAGAATCGATTAAAAATGCCCAAATCAAACGAAAACTGTTCAAGCCACTAGGTATTGAAAGTCTGGACGACGTGCTCATATTTGGCTTTTTACCGAAAATGTTGGTCTTTGTACTACAAATGTGTAGAATTGGGTCTATACTTTCCTTAGCCCACATGTAAGATTTTCGAGCTTCAGGGTGACTTTGTTGTTTATTGGCAAATATGTACGTGAGTTAACTTTATAGAATTGAGAGAGCGTATTTTACCATAACAGTGCATCTTTGGGAATAGAAAGAAGAATATGAATGTGCCTATCTGAATTTAACCCTTGCCAGTTGCAAAGTTATACTCTAATTACTAAATCAATCTTAGTTACATCTCATTTAATACTAACCTAACAGGACACCTGATAAATACCATTGAATACAAATTATATGAATAAAATCACTAATACAACAAAACAAAATATAGGCGACATTTTTCGGAAATCATTCCTTGTACTCTGTGAATATATTTAGGTAATTAGGTTGTAAAAAATTAGTGATTAGATTTTGATAATATTATAATTTTATTTATACCTAAGGACAGCAAGAAAAGTAGCAAAGTGAAGCCAAACGAAATTAATTAATTAATCATTTAATTATTCGCCTGTTTAAATGCACATTTGTGCGTACATGGCGAATTCGAAATACAATATTGCATAATATTGTAATATAGTAAATGGATTTATCATAAATATGGTTTATATATGTATATAAACCTTGAAAGACCTACGAACTCATTAAGAACTAATGATAACTACAAAAATGATTCTGAGAACATTTTTTCATATTTTCAATAATTGTTGAACTGAAAATACACTTTATCAATTTACTTATTGCACATATTTTCTTGGCTTAATGGGTACGCTATTTCCGGTTTCAGCTATTAAAGTGTTTTGTTTTAAAATATATTACATAGAACGGGCTATATAATTTTGGAAATAAAAAAATTGTAGTGGGAAATCCATTGGAAATGAGAGAGGAAATAAAAAATATTAAATTTAAATTAATTTAAAAAAATAAAAGAAGAGGAAGTGTCAGAAACGGTGTATCTCGATTTCCGGTAAAACTAAGAGTTCTACGAAGTTGTAGGTAATGAAAAGATCTACAACTCGTATGTCAACGCTTTTTGGACATAACCTCAAATGTACGTAAAAAGCTCAAATAACTAAGTTTCTGTTTTTTATTCTTATTCTATCTAGAACTTGTTTTTATCCAGCACGTAATTTGATGTAAACCTACCTTCTTATGTGTCAAACAAATATTCTTCTTCTGTTGTTAACTCGGCTTTAATCGCGTAAGCGGTATCTGCGCCAATAAAGAAGAAGAAGAAGTGGGACAAAACAATTGCTTAGAAACCGTAAAAATGTCATCCGAACTTATGAAAAAATGTGACAAAATTTGGGCTCTTAAAATTAACATTAACATGTGGCGCATTGTGCGTTTTTGTCTCCCACACAATTTTTTTTTTATTTTGTTTGGGGGCTTAGGGCTTATCCCTTTAGGGAATTTAACGATCTACTAAAAAGCTTTATGTTTGGTGCTAATTTATCCGAGATCAAAGTTCAACCTTAAACAGTAAAAGATAATTTTTAGAAATTTTTCAATTACTTCTCGATAAAACGCCTTCAGTACACTATACAAATATATATATATATAAATATAAATATATAATGTGCATATAATTTGCCGATTCTTTGCAGAAATATTTTAATATACATTTGCTACTACATACAAAGATAAATCAAAGGATCTCCATAAGGCCAAAATCAAATGATTATCTACTCGTACGCATATATTTTCTTACATTTTTATTTGTAAATAAATATATGACGTCGTTGTTGGCGTTGGTCTGCGAGCATGTCAACATCCGCTTCCGGCGCCTGTCGCATGCACACGCTGATAAAGAGATATATACACATCTAGTTATCTTTCGAACGAACGCATACATATATGCTGCGTTACAAATTGATTTTTTTTGTGCCTTCGCTCTTGTTTTCCCCAGACTTTTTCACATTCTTCTTTGCTTTGTGTGTGAACACAAATTTACTCAACGAGTTTTTTCGTCATTCTGGTTTATCACAGCACCCTAATTATGTGAAATATCATCGGAGACTACCGCTATCGTCGCCACACATGCATGGCATGGCAGGGCGCTAAGCAACCAGGAACTAGAGGCGGTCGTGAAGCGCAGTGGCGAGTGTGTGACGGGACTCCGCTGTGACGGCTATCATTTACATACGCAATTAGGGCTCTTTAACAGTGTGGGCGTGTAAGGAAATCTGCTTTCGTGGCACATACACATGCGGATTTGCCCAATTCGCCCCACACCTGAATTGCCTTGTCTTAGCCCCCAAAATGCTTAATACTTTATGCTCGATACTTTGCTTGTGGCTGCTCACACTTTACATACATTTATTTGTCACATATTTATTTCTCTTTTATATGTAGATATGTTGTAATTTTGCCGTTTTTATTTTTTCACACTTTTGTGCGGAATATTTTATTTAAGCGTATTAAGGTTTTTTGTTTTTGCTGTCAAAATTGTATAAGCAATCAGCACTTCCAGCCGAAGCGATTAAGTTTTGCCTTAATGATAAAGTGGAGCGCACTTGCAGGCGCCTAAGCAGTTACTATAGCCAAACGCTTTTGTGGCCTATGCTGTCGGTGATTTTACAGTGGAGAAGAAATAAAAGGTTTATAGCACTTCAAACCGCCTAAAGTAAGATGATTTTTATTAAGAAAACCAACTCATGAAATTTTAAAATGCTTTGCTGGCATAGTATAACTATTAAATATAAAAAAGAATTAAATATATATGCATATGTATATGTTAGTATTATTCGTTGTTGATTATTGGTGTAAGCCAAAGACTAAGAGAAATGGAAATCTGTGAAGTATTTCGCATTTAAACATATATAATTTGTTAAAAAAAAAGAGATTTAAGAAAATTAGAAGCTTTGAAATAAAGTCGAATTTCATGATTTTTGCCTGCCTATATTAATGAAAACATTGCCTTCTAGTTTGGAAAATGTAGTTTTTAGAAAATATGTATAATCTTGAACTGAGCTAGTAAACTTTTCAAGGCTGAAACGTAAGAAATATTTAGAATATTCTTTAAAAATTTTAGGATGTTATTTTTAAAAGTATAAACTATTGAAATGTGTAGTATTCGAAAAAAATTGTCATTTCAAAATAAATTTGTCAACATTTTCAGCATGTTTGTCCCACTGTGCAGCAAATTTCTCCTTCCTCAAATGAGTTATTGCTACTCTTTCCCCATCTTGCACTTCTCTCGCCATTAGCCTACAATACAACTCACAACTTGTGGATATTTATTACTTCATTCCCGTTACGCTGGCGTTGGCATCACTCTTCTGTGTTCTGCTACTTGCGCTACATCTATTATGCCACTGCGTGCGCGAGATTACGTCACTCACTTCTGCGGCATTGTAATCAAGGGTAATGCATTTTTTATCTTAGTATGTGTGTCGTAGACTGTTTTCAATATTTTTTTTTTCATTATTTGCCTTGAGTGAGAGAAAAGAAAAAGTATTTTAAATTTTGAAATTTTTTGTATTAAATCATTTTAGAAATTGAAACATTTATAGTACATATCTCAATCAACTACCGTTATACTAATTAGTATTTGAACGTTGTTAAATCCCCACACACTGTCTGATTTAGTTATACTAACTGCAAAAGTATCAAAATCTTGTTGGATTAACCCAAACTATATGCAAATATTATGAAACAATGAAAAGTATAAAAACTGCAAGAAATTGTTTCGAATGACAACAAGCCCTGGGCAAAGATTCTGCTCAAGCAGCGCAGATCTTGGCATGGGAAAAATAAGAAACAAAAGAATATTTTATCTACCTTAAAGCATTTTGCAATTATCCATCATTAGCAAGGTTGTTCCAGCGGATTATTGCCCCAACAAACATGCAATTTTTAAGGGATGCAGGCTTTAAACTCCCCCAATCACCGCTCGCACCATATTCGCACGCAAAATGATGTATGCGAATCTCGGAAGTTTTAATCTCACAAAAAATCTTGTAATAACATTTCCAGTGTATGCGCATACATCCAACGTGGCCATTGTCCTTCACAGTTAGCATATATTTTACACTTTTCGATAAACGGTCGGTATACTAATCCTGCCTCGAAGCGGTAAGAGTGAAATGAAATGTCAGACACATACTGCATGTACATACGTCACTAGCTCAGCCATACACAAATGGGCCGTATTAAAAGAGGAAAAGAAAGTTATAAGCGAGCTTAAGAAGGCAAAGCACCACAAAGTAAATATCCATTAGGAAGTGAAGTAATGGCGTTTGAAATAAAAGTGTAACTGCAGAGGCGCATTGCCATCACCGTTAGTCATATTAGCCCAACTCAATATGTTGTGAAGTTCGAAATCCTTTCGTCTTGACATTAATCCGCATTGCCTGCTTCAGTGAACGCATTTGAGTGGGGCAGACCTGAGTTAGACTGGCCGGCAGACAAAGCATAATTCGTTAAACGAAAGGTTTAAAAAACATTTTTGGCCAAGAGGTCAGCTTTGAGCTTAAATGCCCAAAGGTAGTTGTAGGAGTGCAGGGGGTGCATTTGTAGATTATTTGTAGTTGTGGGAGTAAGTGGAAAATAAAGGTGAATATGAAAACGATTTAGAGAAAACGTTTCATGTATTTGGAAAGCTTAAGTGGCAAAAAATTAAAGGGGTTTATTTTTATTGTTATGTTAGTTTAATTAGCTCTATAGGAATAGAGGCTGAACGTCGACTAGTCAATTATTATTGCAAAATCAATATTTAATATCTTATAAATAAAAAAATCTATAGAAATGAGACCATGGAGGAGTATTTTGTCACTTAAAGAACTTCTTTCGAGTTATAAATTGCCAACAACGTTAGAATTCCATCAATAGGCATAAAAGTTGGATTTTCCTGTAAAAAACTAGTTCCCTCAAAAAATTCCAATGTAATCCATTACTTCACGGGTGATCTTAGGTCCCTACCTTGCGCCAGTTAGAAGTTAACCTAAACCGCTCTCTATTTAAATATAATCTTACCAGCCATGAGGAATATTTTCTAAAACTCTGCTGCTACAGAATGGAATGCTTTCAGAGCTGATGAATCTGTGTGCCTTCCAACGATATTCCCTAGATAGAGTACTTTGATAATCTCGTAGAGCTGAATATATTAGGTTTTGTGATACTTGTATTCACCATTCCACATTGGTTCATTAATTTGCCACAAATCGTTTGCAGCGCTTCGCTGTCTCTTAGAACCAGAAAGATAAGAGATTTATTTATATACCTGCTCAGTCCAAACTAACCACATTTAAAGCGCTTATGCGTTATATTGCGAGGCTGACAACATCCTAACAATTAACTGTGGTTTGGAGAGAGAAATAATGCCTATATGGCGATCAGACGCTGACGCGTTATTTCATTGGAAACTACATTTCCGATTATCTCCGAGAAGCCAATAGTATCACTGCCAGTGGTATTGCTTAGTGGTATTTTAAATTATCAAAATTATTTTTTGAGCAGTAAGATTTCTTTTGTGCTCCCGGTATCAACATGACTTTCGACCAAAAGATATTCGATGAGAACCTTTTTCGAGAAATGTTCAAGATTTGATGAATGCAGCATACACCAGATTTAGGCCCCCCGGTGTTTTCATATCGGACATCAAGTATAATAAAATTTAAACAAATGTTTATATTCGACAAATGAAATCATTGAAAAAATTTTGAAACTTTTTTTGATCTCTTTAATTTCTCAAAAGAACGATTAAAAATAGTACTTCAATTTCATTGTGGAACTGAGCTGAATACAGAAGTTTGTCGTGTTCTTTTCTCAGTTATCTGCTGTGTTTATTGAGCGCATTACGAAAGCGTTCTCTTCCTTTCTATTTATTCTTCATTATATAAAGCTTCGTCTTGATTTGGAACTTCTAGATCACGCTTAGTAAGTTTTGATAGTTCTTGCATAATCTTTAACAGTTGCGCCCTTGCAATTTTATACTGTTTAACCACATTTCTTTCAGTTAAGACTTCAGGGTCGCATTTATTGATATTTGCTCCCTATTTTAGTTTCACTTAGCTCCGTTTCTATATACAACTCTTATAAACTTCTATAAAGCTGTGCATTTTACTCAAAAATAACAGACTATGAAAACTAAAAAACTTGCACGTGCCGCTTTAAATAGGTCAGTGACTTCTCCCATGATTCAGGTAATTGACCGCTGCTCTTGAACCTTTTCTCTTTCACTCGAAACATTTCGAAACTACAAACACATTATAAACACATAAAATCACTACGCCAACTCAGCACATTCATAAATATATGCGCACCTCAAATCGAATTTCTAAACAAAACCTATGCCAACTAACAACTTCCTTACGCCGCGACCTCCTACGGAGGTGGGCAAATGCATTTCCACAGAAAAGTCATCAAGCAGCCTGCACAGTTTAACAACCTCACTTATTAGCCTTTATTACATCGATTTCGGGCATCGAACATTCACAAAGAATAAATATTTACATACAACTCGGCTATGCGCTGAGGCGTGGGCGTGAAAGACCGACGCACTCACACACACATTCACTCATCCTCTAACATATCGTAATCGTGCCGCTTGACTGGGTTCATTTGCGCCGTTGCCTTCTGTTTGGGCGGACAGAAATAGATCTGTTCAACACCATAAAATAAACAAACTGTAGTAGTTCCGCAGTGATAAAGGCGAAAGAAAATATTGCCATCGAATCGAGCAATCAACCAGCCGACCGAGTAATGGCCAACTGACAATGAAATGAAACAGCAGCGTTTTGTCGAGGCAGAACGGCATAAAGCGGACATAAATCGACTGTGGAAATGTCAGGCGAAAACATAACAAAAAAAGCAGTAACAAAAAACAATAAAAGGAAGGAAAAAGTAGAAGCAGCGACGCTAATACATCAAGTGCCCACCCGCTATGCGAAGGGTAGCTGATCTGGGAGGCCGCTTCTCTTGCCGCCCTGCTTGCATTGATAAGCTAAAGTTTGTATGTATGTGGGTGCGGATGTGTGTGGCAGCGAGAAAAGTCGAAATCAATTGCTGCGATGGCTCCATTTGATGCGCTGTCGGCCGCAAACGGAATTCATGGTCAACACATCAGCACAAATGATGACCATGATGGAGAGATGCCTGCTGGTGATGAGTGTCTGAGTGCCTGCTGATGAGCGCATTCACCGCCAGCGCTGTAACGGACATGTAATAATGGATGTAGAAAGCACTACATTTGCACTGCATACGACTCTTACAGTATATCTGTGAGTGAGTGTGTGTTTGTCAGTGAGTGACCGGCTCCATAAGGGTGTGAGTGAAGAGGTCAGGCCAGCCTACGCTCGCATGACAGTGACAGGATGTTAGCAACAAAGTTACTTTCTTTAGCACTGAGTGCCGCTTAGCTACTGACAGCAACAAGAACACTGACGACTCCAAACTGCCTGACGATGAAGGCGTTGATGGAGCTGCAAATAATCAACAGTGGATCGACGAGGCGTTGGAGTCGGGAAGACAAGTAGGAAAGTAGCGTAAAGCAAGAAAACAAATAAACTGACAGGTTGCTGTTTGTACTACAAACCTCTGTTGCACACCCATATACACTTTGACCGTGTCGTTGCACTTGATCAAGAACTTAACTTTAAATGTTCAATTTCTATGCCTGTTATATACAGTCTTTCGATATCGACGGTTCCAAAAAATTAGCAGATCCCCTCAAAAACATAGGGGATGGAGACTAACGGACAGACGTACAGATGGACATGGAAAGGTCGACTAGACTCGTCATGTTGATCACTTATTTATGAATGTACATATGTATACAAGGTGCGTTCCATAGTAAACAGGATTTAAAAAAAAAAAACAGAACAAATGTTTTTTTTCGTCAAAATCAATTTATTTTATTCAAAATAGTCTACTTCTGCTTTTACATGGTACAAAAGCATGTCGAACGAGTGTTTTAGCTCGTTTTCCGGTATGGGCGCCAGTATACCGGTGCAAGCCTTTTGAATGGCCTCTAATGTTGGATTCTGAGCAATTTTTGGTCGTCAGTCAATTTGTGCGGAACAAACCGGTCACACACCTTTTCTAAGCCCAATTGTTCGGTCAAAATGCAATAGGTCCATGTTTTGGAGATGTTCAATTCCATTTCCATGAATTTCAATGATGATTTCGGTTGATTTTTGTTGAATTCACGCACAGGTTCGATGGAATTTCCGGTGATCACGGATTTTGATTGGCCCACATGTCGATCGTCATTTATGTCCTTACGACCACTTTGAAAACGTTGAAACCACTCATATATTCTACTGCGGGATAGGCAATCACCGCCGTGAACTTGATGAAAATTGAAACGTTTCGGTAAAAGTTTTACCAATTTTAAAACAAAATTTAATGTTGGCCCTTTGTTCAAAGCTCATTTTCGCACCGTTAAGACAAACATACTGACACTTAAACCGCAATAACTTCACTACCAATCGATGAAGTGCCATGAAATGCACTCACTGGACAATCGACAAAGATAGCAGATTCTAACGCAGCAGTCGACAAATAGATGGGGGCGCTAGATTCAAAGAGTCCTCTTTACTTTGGAACACTCCTTGTATATATTAAATGGTGCCCGATGCTTCCTTCTGCGTGACACAAATTTCGTGGCAAACTTAATATACCCTGTTCAGGGTATAAATATACTTCCTGTGCGGAGAGTGTACAAGAAGGAAAGCGCCTTAATAGGCGGACAATTTTAACCAGTGTTGATCGCCATAGTAATGCTGGGTGTCAATTTTCGCCACAGGACACAACAAGCCGTTAAATGTGGACACAAACAACAAAAACTAGTAGTGAATGAGCGCCTAACAAATTATATTGTTAGAATACAAAAATATCAAGAAAGCGAACGTCGTGTAAATATAACAATAGCGCATTTACACGAAACTTGTCATTGCTGTAAGTGATAATGAGCAACAACAACAACTTAAAAACGGTGTCCCTAACCACCAGTTCAACTCTGTCACAAATCCCTTAGTGGAAGCAAAAGAAAGAATGGAAGCTCACAACTCAAAAGCAACCATGGTGAGCATGTAACGGATAATTATAATGACAAAGTCGGACATTTGCCGAATGCTCGGTGTCACCAGGCAGCGCCTAACACACCCACAATATCAGCTCCGCACTTAACTTAGTAATCCCATTCAGCTATAATATGTATGTATGTATGTAAATATGTATTTTTGTATGCGCAGCTTTTATCGTATTCTTCGTCGGCGGAGACGTTCGCTCAAGCATATTGTCGGCTAATACTGGCGATGCATGCCCAGCAGCAAACCAATTTATCTCATGGCGTACGCACGTGTATATTTCCATGTGTTAGTGTACACAGCTTTCTTAGGGCTAATCACTCTCGAGCCCACGCACATATGTCTATATGTGTGTCAATCTAAATATACATATGTGTTTGTAAATTTATGTGCGACTTCTAAGTAAGATTTTGCGAAACTTTACGGCAGCTTGTTAGGTTTTGATCAATGAGCAGAAATTAACTGTCGATGTATACATATGTACATACAAGCATAAATATCCATATTGTATGTGTGTACATTGTGTATGCATGACGTTTGCATGTACATATGTTGGCAAATCGGTTTGCACTTCAGCGTCTGCCTATCACTCAGCATCAGCTCAGCTAGTCTCCATCCCGACAAGCGGTGTACCATAAATGTAATGCTATGTCTGCAGGTCAAATATATGTAGATATATGCTTGTATTTGTGTGTATATGTATGCATGTGTGTTTAGTTCTCTTATATCTCTTGTGACATATTGATTACCTATAAGTAAGTGGCATATGCTGTAGCACAGCTGATGTACTTTTACTGTTATTGCACACATTTGTGAGGGTGTGGGGAATAATGACGCTTGCTTGTCAGCGCTGAAGATATTTTAACTAATTTTTTACTAGAGGCTGTTAACATGAATTTAAGATAAAAGTAAAGCATTCACATAATAACTAAATACATACATACATATTTCTTAACAGTTTAAGTGAATGATATTTTAAAATAAAAGTAAAATTATAAGTACTAAAGAGTTTTAAACAACTCACGCTTGCGTCGCCTGTTTGGCCTGGCTGACTATCGTTAAACGATACCTTCTTTACCAAATATGAATCTTTGTGTACCAAATCAATCTTATGAGATGTACCAATTTGAGGAGGTATGTAGTCGACTACAATTACATCTTCCCCGTTTTACTTTCTCGGTTTCCGATGTTTGTTGTTGAATCGTTGTTTTTATTTAGCCCTTTCTACATCGTTCAGCCACTGATTTTAGTCGGAAATCTTCATGTTGAGTTTCCCCATCGTCGTCATCTGTGATAGCTTGGATTGAACGATTCATTGTGACGTCGCATAGTTTATAGTTGAAAACTAAGCTGTTGGGAGTTTGTTTGCTTTGCTTTCTGAGTTTATGCTCCAATGACGCGAGGGCTGTAACTTTGACATGCCTGTTGTCATACCTGTCAATGAAGCTCTGAAACTTTTTCGATGTGAAAGCAGCACCCCTGTCGGAAACTATTTGCCTATGGCACTCATAGATTGTAATATAATCTCGTAGTGTGCTGACAATGGGAGTTGTTTTCGTACTACGTAATACTTTTAGTGAAAACACAAACAATGAACATTATGTATGCATTGCCATGTTGACTTCGTATAAAAGGACCTAGATGGTCAACATTTATGCATCTAAGTATCACTCCAGCACTTAGCGATATACCCGCTGACCTGGCCTTATGTAGTCGTATTTCAGTTGACGTGCGTTAAATGCTTCTTTGCCGTTTAAAACTTCGATGATTTCGTTTATTGTCATACCTTGTCTTTGCATCGCCGGTACCCAATCATTGTCAATTTGCACCACTGGAAATATTGATTTGGCGATCGTTGTAGGTTCAACTAGGAGCGTTGGACACCTGTTGAACTCATCAGATCGTATTTTAGTTGCACCTTCGCGGTAAAATCATTGAAAGCCAAATTCTTTAGTGACCGCCACGGCGTTGCAGTGCGTCATCACTTTAAATCTATGTCTAATCAAATACATTCAGTAACGTTGCAATGTTTCAACTATCGTCAGAACTTCTTATTCGTGACTGATGTTGTTAGGTTCTGTGTCATTGCGCTGTCTGCTAAAACAAAATACACTCGGACCCCTCGATGTTCTGCATTAGCGCTCGGTATAACTCTGCGGATTTGGTGTTCGTTAGCACTTGGTGTGCTTTCGTTGGGTCGTACATCGTTAAGATTGGCTTAGCTGTTCTTAGACTTTTAAGTTTTTCAAATGCGTCGTTTTGTCGCTCATTCCAAACAAACTCGGGCCAAAATACTCTACTCTTTAACAAAATTTCTGGGAAACCATAGGAACGTTTACCAGACCAAAATGCTCAAACAATCTCTCAGTTTTGAAAAATGCAGTGAATTTCTTTAATTCTTCGTTCATTGGTACTTGATAATAAACGGATGTCATGTCCGGTGTTGAAAAGAACATATTTCCCGATAACAGAGAAAGTTGCTCTTCGACGATTGGCATTACTTAGGTTTTCTTAACCGTGACTTCCCTGTCTGCCTTGCCACATGATCTGCCTTCTGCGCGTTGCCATCTACTTGTATAGTTGATACCATAATCTCGCCTACTTCTCATATAACAGAAGTTTAAATTCCATCTGTGTTTTGCACTTTACAGTATACTCGTAGAAGTGAGGTCCTAATGAAGACATTGTAATGAAACTTTGCACAAATATATATGTAGTTGCTTATTGGTATGCCATCTCCCGTCTAAAACTTGTCAAATCGGACATTAGCTTTTTAAGCACCCAATTTTTAGGTCATTCTGTGTGATATAGCAGTGAAACTTAGACAACGTCTTTTCCTGGTATTAATGTATCCTGGTGCCAAAGATGTATAAAGTCGAGTCAACACTACTACTTAGAGCAAGACAATACATAATATTAGATATGCTATAGTTTATACTGTTGCAACATATGGCTAGAGAGTATAATAGTTCGTTCAACTAACGGTTGTACATATTTTTCACCTAAAACTAATCGAGATAGATACATATGCATATATAAATGATCAGGATGAGGAGACGAGTTGTAATCCTCTATAACGGGATAAAATTTTTGCACTAATAATTCTTCAAAGTATGCCACCTTATGACCAAAAATTGTAGAAAACTTAGTCGTTCTTTACTTATTGTCTTTTATGTTTGCTAAATTTTACTTTCACTTGGTTCAAGCATCAGAAAGAATCGAAAAAAAAAAATTGTTTCAGTTAAATATGATTTTTATGGTTGAAAAAAATGCAATTTTGCTTATCTTATAACTGTTTATATCATCAAGTTTTTCTGCCTTAAAAATTAGCAAGTGACCTGTTGAGTGCATTTTGCGCGCTAAAAACTCACCACTGAAGGCAAAGAAGTCAAAAAGTATTCCCCAAAAAACTAAAAATTGCAAACGCGTAAAACTTTATGGAAAAATATAATTTTCGAGGATTCGCAGTTCGCTGAAGAAATAATATAAATACGCAACATACATTAACAACTTTATTACGAAGGAATTCAAAAAAAAATGTTTTATAAAATTTTGTGAAAGGTACATACATATGTAAAAACGGATCACAATAAAAGCAACAAAGCATTGAAATGCACACCCATAGAACGAACTATG
This sequence comes from Bactrocera tryoni, assembly GCF_016617805.1. Lineage (NCBI taxonomy): Eukaryota > Metazoa > Arthropoda > Insecta > Diptera > Tephritidae > Bactrocera > Bactrocera tryoni. The sequence continues at coordinate 2,083,087 of NC_052503.1, forward strand.
GATGGCTGATAGACAGCGAAAGCGAAATAATAACATTTCCCACTTAAAATCACAGCAACTGGAATGCAACAGCTTACGTATGCATTGAAAATATTGATAGAAACAGGAATATGTAAACAGAAATGTAATAATAATGCACGATGAAGAAAATTGTTTACATGTGCTGTGAATGCAATAACAATAATAACAAAAGCGACACACCAAAAACCTATACGCGCTCGACAAAGGAATGAAAAACATTGTGAAAAGTAAATGTTGCAACGAATAGCAGCGGCGATGGCAACACACACACACGCATGTAAATACACATTCTCATGAAGCAGTAACAACAAAAACAAAAAATAGCAGCAACAGCAACAATAATAACAAAAATAACAGCAACAGCTACAATAATAATAAACAGCGGCGAAGGTAAGAGGGGGATTCGGTGTAGATGTAAGTCATCATTGGCTGTTGAAGCAACAATTGCTGCAGCAACAGCAATAAAAACACACATGCACTTCGTGAAGCAGGAAAAACAAGTGCAACGAGCCGGAAATGCAACAGCAGCAAATGCGTGCGAGCACACACACACGCTCGGGCATATGAGCACTCAGAGTGTTATACACCCACACATGCACACATATATCCATACATACATATATACCCGTTGTGCTGCACGAGGCTCATTGTATGACCAGCAGTTGCTGTTGACTCCACCTACAGAGCGCGGCACTCGCATACTCGTAAACATGCACGACGAACGATAGCTACAGAAAAAAGAACAACAATGCAACACTTATTGTGTTATTGTATTTAAATACACACACAACCATACAGACGTATTCATACACACGTACACACAGATAAATAGGCATAAGTGGCTGCGTGCGTTTGGGGCAGTTCGTGCGTCGATGGCACACGCCAGTTAAAAATAGAACAACCTCTAGCGAATGCAAAAACAACAACAGCAGCAATAGCAAGAGAGAACATAAAGCGAGATTACAGCAGCAGCGAGCGTTTGCTTTAACTGCATTTGATGTTTCTAAAAAATTACAACAACAAAATATAGAGTAAGAAAAACAAACATAATCAAAAATGGTTACAATAACAAGAACAACAACTACTAAATTTGTATGTACATATGCTTGTAATGTACAACCAGATCAACAACATCAATAAATAATAACCATAAAAACAAACATTGCATAAGAGGTGAGAAAGCATATATACATATGTACGTATGTTTGTACGCCTGAGTCCTCTGAATCTGTAGAGCAAATGTTATGGGAATACAGCTGAGAGCGCCGTGTTATTAAATGAGCGACCGCACTGCTATGTTGCTGTTAATTACGGAACAGCTGTTAGCAATAGTTTTTGCACAAATATGTTACTAACATAGCGCTGTTAAAGCATTTCGGAACATGATCTCTGCAATTGCTGAGCCATATTTTAGAATATACGGATATGTACATGCATATGTACATATGTATAATCATTTTGTGAAGATATGCAATTATTTCTGAACCAGGGTGTATTTATTTACACTCACACATGCGTTACTCATGTACTGGGCTTCAAAAATATTGGTCACATATGACACTAATTACCAATTGCATACACTACTCTCGAAAAGGAAGGAATATTAAAAAATTGGTTCCTAGGGTTCGCCATGTCTATCGAAGCTGACATTTTTTTGATGATCTTCTAAAGCAATAGAGGGATGATCAAATATTTATAATATACATTTCTTCTCAATTTGGCAAAGCTTAGGTCAAGTTGGCTAAAATTTTCATAGGAAGGTGAGTGAAAACGACGATGAATTTTGCTATATCTGTCAAATATAAACTTTATATGCATGATCGGCAGTATTAATTTTTTGAGATCCATGAAAATATCGAAGTACATACATGTACACATAAATTTGAGACTATTTCCTCAACGATATTCAGTACTACATCAAGATACTATAATGTCTTTACTCCAGTTTTAATTTTTCTAAGAATTGGTTGTTGTGAAGATGGTTCCATATTTCTATGGCAAAATATCGCTAAATTATATGCATTTTGATTTCAAACAAAGAGATCATTATGTTGTTGAACAAACCTGTTGCTGCACTATATTTTACCAAATCAATACAAATTCCTTTTATAAAAATATATGTTTTTTTACAAAAATCTTCATCATACATTCTTATTTTTTATTAATTAATTGATTTTTTCCCTTAATTAATTAATTTTAATTTCTCTTTAGTTATTGTTGTGTCCTTAATATTAAAATATTGTTAAAACTTTCGTTAAATTTGTCTCAAGTTTCATTGCCACAAGTAACAGTTGCACCTGACTTCCGCTTTTCAGTCAGCCGAAACAAAATGGGTTTCAAACATTCACAGAGTAGACGCCACTCACGGCTGCTCACACGCCAGAAACGGGACACGCGAGAGCGCCCAACTTCGCGCTCACGAACACTCACCAGGGCATTGGCATTAGAGCCAGCCAGCGAACAAATAGCCCGGACAGAGGGCTACTCGTGCATGTGAGAGCCACAATTCCGAAAGCGAAGCGAAACAAATAGAAATGAAATACAGGAGAATCCTATTAAAACTAGAACGGAAATGAGAGAAAGACACCACCAAAACACAGACACAAACACATATTCAGATTACAGAGCAAAATAGCGAGTGTCAAACACGAACGTCGGCTAACAAGCCGTTTGTTGATGTTCCAATTGGAGTCGCTTGGAGTTATCTTCGCTGTGTGTGCTGCTTCATTGAATTGTTGCTTGGCCTGCTTCGAGCATACACAAGTCGTCACCACCACTCACCACCCTCGGTAGCTCGTGCGTTCGGCCACCCAGCGCTGCGGCGGCGATTTTGACTGTGGCGGCGCGTGTGCTACTATTCTGCTGTGACAGTTGTTGTCGTGCGCTTAGTCTTCGTTGGGCGGTCTGTGTGTTAGCAACGTGTTGCTCCTCTCGTTTTTCACGTTTGACGATTTTCTATATTGTTCACCCAGTAATTGTGTGGTGCGCTGAACGTATGCGAACGCATTTATGTGTATGTATTGGCGTTCAATCGTGCGAAAAAAGAAAAATTCACCGAAACTGTGTCAAAGTGCAAAATTACTGTTATTTTTGGAGAAAACTAAAAAAGTCTTAAATATACATTAAATGAAGGTTTAAATTGCAAATTTGACTACGAAGTATTTCGCGGCTTGCTGGCGTGACAATCGCATGCACACATACGTATAAACGTTGCGAGGTGGCACTTGCGTGAGTGTGCGTGCAACGAATTTGGCCTGGCTGCAATGCAACAAGTTTTGATTGTTAGTCCGAAGCTGTGAAGTGTTGTGCTTTTAAAAGCGAGTGCTGAGAAATACAAAAGTTTGCAAGAGCGAATATGAAGACATAAAATTTCTTTTTATTTTATTTTTTATGTTTTGATTTTTTTTTTTGAAATTGCAATAAACACGGTTTCAGGCTATTGCCTTTGATTTTTTAATGAAGATTCATAAATGTTGTGGGAAAAAATTTATTAGAATTACTTTATTTATACCCTAGAGAGACATTGAGCCTCAAAACATAAATAAAGTTGTAAAATTTCTTACAGTTATTAACGCAAGTTAAGTCCAAAGTCTGTCATAACAAAACAAAAAATAAATAAATAACCCAGAAAATAGAACATACTGAATATTAAGTTTTTAGTAATTTAAAAAAAAAAAATTTAGGGGTGATTATTGAGTTGCTTAAAAAATTACTGATATTTTGGTTTTGAAATTTTTTGAACTCAATTTCCATGCTGCTGGTGCTTACCAGTTTTAAAAATTAAACACAGCAATTGAAAGCTCAGGCCTAAAAAATAAATTTTTAAGCCTATGCGCCTATTTATATGCTACAATTTTAATTTCCTATCGCTTAGTTTCGGTGAAATTGATAAAATGTCATAAATTTCAATCATAATATGAAAGTGTTTCGGCTTAAATGACAGTTTTAATAAAACTAATAATGCATTTTTTTTTAATTTAAACAAAAACGTATAATTATCAAATTTAAATTGCAATTAGCAATAATTTTGTTTACTTCAATAAAATTTTTCGGAAAACCTTCTAAATTTGAAAAGACTTGTTTTAAAGAAATTTTATAAAAATTTTTAAAAAATTCGTGATAAAATATTTAATTGAAATCGAAGCAGAATTTTGATTGTTCATTATTTTATCTGTGGTACATATCGTTAATATCGACCATTTTCATAATCGTTAGTTTAAAAACAAAGGAATAATGCTATGAGATTGTTAATTTATGTGGAAAATTCGATCGTGCCAAGAGCTGAAGCTAATAATAAATTAAAATGAAAATAAAAAATAAAAAATAAACAAAAAATTTAAATAGTAATTAAATTAAATTCCGCAACAAAATTCAGAATACATTAATTTTTCCTGATTTTTTTTTATTCCTCATTCACAACAGTATTTGAATATGGAAGTTTAAATGAACCTATACACTCTTTTATAAATATGGAGTCTTTTATTGTTCACAAAAGCCTTGGTTCGTCCTCAGACATCCACCTTAACTACCTAGTACTTATCTGGTTCATCCTTAATAAAAACATTCTCTTAATTATTTATTTAATATATTATTTTACCTAGCAACACACTACAAATTTCAATATTATAAGCTCGAATTTGCATTTCTTAAAATTATACACCAACCTAAGGCAGTTAAGTGCTCGTTTAAGAACGTTTGGTGTCTTTATCATTAAAGTGTGTTTGAGCATTGGATTATCACTGCAATAAAAATAGTTGCTATTAAGTTTAGTTTAGAATTTTTATGTGTTGACCAATACAAATGCAGTGCACAATGAACTCCAAATACTAAAAAAACGAAATTTATTTAATTAAATTTATCAAAATAAAATATTTGACATAAACTTAATATTTCATGCAAAAAAAAAATTGCAAAAATTTTTTGTGAATACTAGAACATAAAAAATCAAAAATTGATGCACCAATTAAAAGTTTTGAATTTCTCAATACAATTTTTGTTTGAAATATTTTTACCTTTGCAGCAAATTCGCAATAATAATAAAGGAAAAACATTAAATATTAACTGAAAGGCAAAACCACACGTTCACTAAACAAATTCCTGCCGGAAATAAAAATTATCTTGCAAATTTGTATGTGCATAAATTAATTTGAAATGTGTAAAAGTGACAAGAGCGCAGTGCTGAAGTGACACAAGAGCCGGCATATTGATACACATCAGTGAAATACACACGCACACACACACTTACAACGACAAGCGCGTATAAAACTCAATTTGAATTTGTAGCGTGTTTGTGATGTCGATTGACATCTGTTACTGCAAATTACATTAACTGTTTACAAAGAGTGTATATAAATAAATAAAAGTGAAATTACAAGCGCAACAAACAAAAAAAACAAACAAGTGCTAAATGTAAACGAAATGACTGTAAAATAAAATAAAGCATTTATCTGCATCACCCCCACAGCTGGAAAGCAGGCACCGCCAAGAGCCGAAAAGCAACAAGTACGGGTAAGTCTGCGTTAAGGTGCCGCTACACTGAGCCTTTTTCCCCACCAAAGCAAAGGCGAAAAAAAACTTACAATAAAAGAAAGTAAAAATGTTGCACGTTGCCGCACTACAGTTACTTTGTCGTGTTTTACGTATGCAAATCCGCAACAGCTTAGGCAGTTGTTGGCGACTACATAAAATACTGCAAGTTGCCATCCTCACAAACGCACACACACACACACCTACATATATGGGCGGCTTGTGTATATATATGTATGCGAACTATGTTTGAATTATTGCTGTTTGTATGTGTATGTGTTAGTAAATAATTTTCAGCGCCTTTTTCTCTCCAGAGCCTGCGGCAAAGGTAGTTTGCAAAAGAACGCATTTAAATACAGTGAATTTCATCTTTGTGAAATTTTTAGAATTCAGCTCAACTCCAGCGTGCTTTCGCCGCGCATTTCTTTGCTTTTATGTCGTATTTTGTGTTGTTATTGTCAACGCAGCTGTGCCGAAAATAAACATCAATCAACATCAGCAACGAAATTTCGCCACAGCAAGCCGAACATTTTAGAGCTTAGGCAACTTTCAGCATTCTCAATGTGCCAGTGCTTACAGTGAATTATATACATATGTATATATATACTTGTATAAGCAAGTTTTGAAATGAGTTTGTGCCTTCATCTTCGGCTGCTTAATTACCTGTGCATAAAACTACTGCCGCGCAGCAAATATTCTCACACACTCACAGCTTTGCAATAAAGCTCACCACCCCAACCCCGTTCACTGTCCGCTCACCTGTCGCACGCTCTTCCCTTACCACCTGACCGTGACGCCTCAACAAGCTGCCGGCTGTCGACGTGCTGATGAGCACCCTTGATGACTGCTGGTTGCGTAGGGTCCGCACCTTTAGTTGCTGGTTGCCACCGCTTGACGCTAATGCATAAATATGTATTGCGTTGTCTTCAAGCGTCTGCAGGCGACCATTATGTTAATTTAAATTTCAAATGAAAATCGTAAATCACCAACTGACTGCTTCTAAACTACATTTATGCGCCGCTGAGCTCTTGTGTATATGTGGTTGTATCTGTGCTTCAGTGTATGTGCGTGTAAATTTAATCCTTATTGTTGTTGTATTCATGGTTGATTTGCTTTTCGCAAATACCTTGCAGCTCCAACTGCGCCGCCATGGCTACTGTGTTCATCAAAAACACATTGATGTCCATTGTGACGCGCACGCCTGGAAATAATTATTCGCAATCGCTTTGTGAAATCAGCAGATCGTCATTGTTTTATGTGAGTGGTCGTGTTTGTGTGTGAGTGTGTGTATCGATGTGCTGCATAATTTCTGTATATTTCGAACAGACAGCGTTGACATCAAAAGCTAATGCTATAATCCGGCTTGAAGGGTAGAGCTGTAATTGGCTCACCTGTCCTTAAATAAGAAGCTACTAGTTACTTAAGGGTTCAGAACAGTCGTAGATTAAAGAAACACATAAATTTTAGGATTCTACAACAGTTATTAAATTCATAAAATATTAAGAAAATAAATTCTTCCATGACCAATCCGCTATGGTGTCGAAGAGTTCGGGTCGGTCAGCTTCAGCACATATAAATTGTTTCAAGTACGGCGACGATGGTACTCGCATCATCATCGTAAATTGTAACTATAGCTTCTTTATAACATTAAAGAGAAAACCAATAATGATTTTTTTATATTATTTCCACTTTTTTCTATTAAAAATTTATTGCTAATTTTGTCGATGAAAAATGTTTAATTTTTTATGTAATATGGTCCACTATTTTGAGGAAAATTTATGTAAAGCTAAAAATCCACGTACTTAAACAACAAGTCTTGAATATGGTGATTAAGAACCCTGCCTTTAGTTTCTTATAGAGGGCACAGTACCCCTGCCATTACGAAATTTAGTCTAGTAGCCAGTTCCAGCACTCATCTTCAAAATTACGAGAGAAATCTGATGTGAATGAAAAGTTCGTGTGTTAAGTATAAACTAGTAAAGATGCGTTAATAATATGGAAAGAAATAATTCAGGCATGTAAGCTATAATAATGGCGGCTTTATATATTATATAATATTTAGAAAGCAGTTTTTTGTAATAGAAATATTACACTCAACAGTAAAAATTACAGAGACGGACATTGTTCACTTTACTTCGAAGCTTACCCAAGCCTTCAGGATCTCCCAGTAAAATTTGAGAGCATCGTTCAGTCTAACCTTTTCTTGTAATGCTTGTAACCGGCTAAAAAATTTAACTCGAAAGCCGCAGAAAATTCGTTAAAATAACGTTTCCGTGATTCCATGATCTGTTTTGCATAGTTTATTTCTTAGATTTCTAACATTTCTTTCTTTTCGAGCTTATTATTGGCTTTCAATGTTAAGGTACATCTCTCACCCTCGCGGTAAAAGAACCAAGTACGCTCTGAATATACCAAGAATAAATGATAAATATTTCCGTTAAGCCGGTTCACAATCTTATAAATAATTATGTACCAAACTAGTCGAAAGTATTTTAATATTTATAATTTCTTAAAATTTTGAAGTTGTTACTTACTTCTTTTCATAAAATGAAATTTTAATAATTTTTTTTTAGATCGAAAAACAACTATTTACGTAGTACATATGTATTTGGAAATTCAATTTTTAGTCCAAAATAAAATAAAAGTATACTGACCAGTTGTATTTAGCAGCTGCCGCTAAATATAAGAGAAATAAATTCAGGTTTTTTCCAACTCAACTGAAAAAGCTAGTTAACTCACTGCTCAGTGCTCGTAATCGATTTCAAAATGGAATTTCCAAGGCCTTATGAAATCATATTTCAATTTTGCAAGTATTAATCCCAAAGCTTTACCCGAAATAAGAATGCACAGCTTCGTTTCTGCAATCCAGTTTACATTCGTTTTTAGAAATGCAGAGTAAAGCCTACTATTACCTCCAAATATGTATATACAAACATTTGTTGTTGATGTGCTGAGAACTTTTATCTATTCATATCATACATTGATTGACTAAAAATGTAATTGTTTTCAAGTTGATTTGCTAACATCTAGATTCTTCAAAAACCAAAGACAAAGTAATGAATAAATGCACATATGTATGTATGTTTGTAAGGGTGTGTGTAAGCCTTGCGTAAAGAAATATATGCAAAAAGTATTTGAAAATAGCAGTAGCAATAACGCTAGAGGAATACAAATACAACAACATACAAATTTTCATATCTGCATATGTTCATACATCCTAAAGAGTACACTTTAGGATGACCCTTAAATGGAGGAAGTAAATTTTCTAAACTAAATGGACACTATCCTGGTTGAAAGTTAACAATTTAAGTTTTAGTGTTTAATGGGTATGTTTTATACGGGTGGATTGTGGACTTGAATATAAACTTTTCTGTAAAGATTATTTTTATATCTTAAAACCCAAAACAGACACAGTTGTATTCGAAGATGTCAGTTCTAGCTTGTAACCTCTCCACTAAAAATAGTTAAGACATATCGTTCCAAGGTCAAACCAAAAATTTCAAATAGGTATTTATTTTTACCGACCACCCTTATACTTTTACTTCCATACGTATACTTAAACATACTCGTTAGAGCTCAGTAAGACAAAACGAGAACAAGAAGTTGCAAGTAAATCACTGTCTCTGTGGAATTTTCCATTTCTCTCTGTAGCTTAGAATATATTAGGTATGCAGTTATTTGTCAAAGTTGCTCCTCAGCTTATATGTGCCATTAATATATATTTACATTGGTATGAAGTGTAAGCTTCTTTGCGGTTAGAGATCTGTCTTGAGGTAGGATTGCTATGAACTTGGGCTAAAAGTTCCACTTTTAAAGGGTTTTGATATTGTTAGAAGGCTCTAGTAAAATTTGAGAAACGTCGAATTTCTATAAAGAAATTTTTATTTTGGAGCACTGTAATAATTTAAGTATATTTAATTGTTATGTATGTTTGTATATCATGAGTCACCTACAAGTTATTTAAGAAAGGACGTTTTCTGCTTTGAAATGACCAAAATACTCTCATTTTATGCTTCTCCTTTTCTGGATCGCTCGCTCTTAATATCGTCTTTCTGGGTCGCTGGGATTTAAATTTGCCGCCATTTCTATTAATCTTCACAGTTGCTGAATGGTATTTAACAAATTTCTGTAATGAAAATTTGGTACAATTTTAAGACATATCACAATATCTAGATGTAGGGATAAGAACCAAAAGAAAATCTTAAAATTGAGCCACGTTGCCAATATAGTAAGATATATGTCGAGGAGGAAACATCTCAGCACCTCATTCTCAGAAGTCCCGCTTTTCGAGCCTACGCTTAAAGCGCTCTCCCGCTTTCAGTAATCCAGCCAACTGTGTTTGCTTTACACTTAGGACGTTTAGCTAATTAGAAGAATTTATTCCATATTTGTAATTTTTATTTTCAACGAAATTGTTTATGTCCCAATCGAGAGCCATGAAAAAACCGGAAAATATATCTTCACGAAATCTGTCATGGATTATTACTCAAGTCAACGCTACAATCTCCGAATGTATTTTTTTATATACACTACGGAATATAGCTGCCATACAAACAATCAAAATCAAGACAGAGAATTTTTTATATCCTTTCATCTTATTACAAATGCAACCGTGATAGGTATTACAGCTTTTTCACAATTGAAATCTGATCTGTGTTTGTATTCTGCGCCGACTAAACACCTCCGTTCACCTTCATTTCATGCACTTACAAGTGCTGACATCTGAGGAATATAGCGATTTTCATTTGGTGAAAGAAATAAAGAAGAACTGCTATACAAAAACCCAAAATATGTGAAAAATATTTTGATTAGAATAACGCAACCAGAAGCAGATAACCGCAACTATTAAGAAAAGCTTACGAAAAACGATCAAAGCAATGTTGCAAAAACCCTAGCCTATGCAAAGGCGTGCAACGGAGCTTAGTAGTGTTTGCTCATACAAATACCAATATACTTAGTAATGTGCTTATAAGCGTGCAAATGGTTATGAATATAACTTGTTGATAAAACGGCAGAATAAACAGACACACAAAAAAGTCACTCAAACACACTACGCTGCCACAGCAGCCGTTGCGGCAGCAAAAACTCCGTCGCACACTTGTAGACGCGCCACAATTGTACAACTAGCCAGCGTATAAATTTAGAAATATGCAAAGTGGTCGCAAATAAATAAGTAGCAGAGAGAAATGTTTTCGAAAGTGCCACTGAATCACTGCGGCCACTTGCAACAATTTGTATTGCAGCGCGCACACTATATACATGTATTTGTGTATAGCCGTGTGAAGAGAGCAAATAAAGCTGCCCGCTTTCTTCATAAAGCCATGTAAAACTTCTCCAAGTTTTTGCTATTCAAAAAGCTGTTTTTGACTCCACAACGTTGTTATTGTTGTAGGCATATCAACAGTTTGTGCGGCAAAGCAAAAGCTGGCAAATAAATAGCATATAAGTAAATACATACATATAAGAGCTGTGTGTTTATATACATAAATATGTAATTACCTATATATGGGTGTAAATGTTACGCTGCATTGGCTTGTTAGACTCTGTGGTACCCTGCAGTTGTTTGCATATATTTGATGCGAAACATAGAGAAGTGTTTCTTTAGTAGAAAATAAGTTAGAAGTTCATGAAAATTCGTTTTCTAAAAGGGTACATTCCTACTGAGGTGTCATATGATGTTTAAGCTGTCGGTACCAACTCATCTAATTTATATCAGTTCCGTTTTATTCTAAAAACCTTTATAATGTGCTCAAACTTCAATAGAGGAATGCACGAATGTTATATGTGCTTGCTATTCCACCGATATTTCAGTATATCAAAAGGCATTATTTATGCCAGTTACATGTTCGATTTGCCACTTCACTAGGATGGACAAATTGAAGATTTTTTTTTAAGCAGAAGGAAACTCTTCAAATTACCATATATTACCTTATTGGTGGTGAGCGAGTCGAGCCGAGTCGATTTGACCATATCATCATGTTTGCCTGTCCGTATTTCCGTCTTTTTGACGCGAATTAGTCACTCATTTTTTGAGATATCAATCTGAAATTCTGCAAACATTCACCTTTATAGCATATAGCTGCCAAACAAACTGAACGGTCGAATCAAACGCTTGCATGAAAAAATTTGCATTTGACTACATATGTTTATCAAATTGGGCTTGCGTAATTGTCTAAAGGAAGAGTACAGTCTCCGTAGAAATTGTCTAGATCGGACCACTTATCATATATGTAGCTGCCATACAAACTTAACGATCAAACAAAAATGTATATGAAAAACTTTTTATTGAACGATATATCTTCACGAAATTTGACATAGATCACCCAAGGCAACGCTACAATCTACCTTCCCATTGATCAAATCGGAACATTACAGTATGTGAGAGTCTTATAAGATGATGGATCAAATCAAGAAAAAGGTTTCATAAAGCATATTTTTTCTTTACTAAGACCATAGGTTAAAAATATATTCATAATACTGAAAAATGATAATTCATGCTGAAAATGTAAGTAACATTTATTTTATAATTTTTTTAGGGTACCGAATAGTCACTAATGCCGAACTCAATGTAGTACCGCTTGCCTTCACTTTGTCACTGTTGCTATTTGTTGTCTATTTTTTGACTAGTTCGTCCTCCAAACTGACGTTGCACTGCATGTCATACAGATGGCATACAATTACGCGCAAGCTGCAGCAAATCTGTATCCCTAACTGTGCTGCTGCTGTCACACTGCGCACACATTCTCATTTCAGTTTGCAACATTCCGTGTGTGTGTATGTATATAAATATGTATGTGTGCGCGTGTTGGTTGATATAGCAAAAATGTGGCAACGCAGTGGAAAATAGCTCAAGTGCCTTGGGAGATTTTCGACTGTTTGTGCAACAACTCGCACACACACAAACGCGGGCGCACATGCAAAATTAAATAAGAAACAGTGGTTTTGCAGAGGAAAAAGGCGTGTGCGAAACTTCTAGTGAGCTTATGAGCTTGTAAGCGACTATGAGTGCGCAAACTTAAAACTTGTCTGAGCATATACATATGTACATACACACAAACATAAATTGACTATATTTGTGGGCATGCATAGAGAGAAAATGTGTGCGTATTTGGCTGCGTCTGTTGAGTGTGTGCGCTTGGCAAATATTTAAATTTGATTTTCATGCAACTCACTCGGAAATGATGTCAGCATTTATTGAGGGAATTATAAACAATTTTCATTTAAAGTGAAAAAACTGCTTTGCTGCAAAGCAAATGTGAGTTTGCCGACTGTGGACTGTCAAAGGAAGCGCACACACTTTACCATATTTGTGTGTGGACAGCGCATACCGACATACACGGGCAGCAGGGATTGCGTTGGAAATCTCAGTGTTGTGGGGCATGACAAAGGCTTAACTAGACTTAAGCTGCGTCTACATCACATTAGTATGTGTATGTGTGTGCGTCAATACATAAATTGTGCACTGTCTTTGCCTTGCACATACACCCGTATACACGTATTTGCATTTGCGCAACCTCTCTGTGCAAATTTGAATTTATTTGTCGCTCGTTGTGCAGCAAATCTCAGCAATTTCGAGTAAATTCTCATTCTCTGGCATTTAAGTGGGGGACACACACACATACACATAAAGCGTCTCAGTAATTTATACCCGCTTACATGCTTGCAACGCTGCATAAAAAAACTTGTTGTACAAATACATATCCTTGTTTGTTTGTGTCTTTGGATGTGTGTGTGTGGAGTAGACGCACGTGTAGCCATTCCCATCCTTCACAACGCATCGTTTACTAATCTCGTTACAAATTAGTTTGCGACACCTCCAGCCCCTCACCGCTCTGCATCAGCAACCGTTGCACTTTCACTCAATAGCTTAACCGTCACCACTGCTACACCACCGCATGCTGCCACCCTGTTGTTGTTGCACGATGAATTGCTTCTTCGCTTTCTAGAGACGAGACGACGGACTCTCTTTGGTGCTGTTGTGCGCCTTCAGTAGCGTAAGATTAAATTTAGATTTATATCCCTGACAAAAAGCTAAGTTACGTCGCCTTCTTTTTTACTTGTTGCTTCTGCTGCTTCTTCTCTTTCTCCTTTGGATTTCGTTTAGCACTAACTAACCGCTTTACACAAAGCTCATCGTTACTTTGCTTGCAGCAATTGTTGCATGCTAAATATGCATGCATGCATCTGTATGTGTGTGTGTGTGTGTGTGTGTGGGCTGCTGGTTTTATGGCTTACGTTTAGCTCCGGTGTCTGCTGTACATGTTTGTGGTAAATGTAAACGTTCTGCGGCCGAACTTTCAAGCGTAACGATTTACAATTGAACTTTTAGGTTTTTTCAGTTTTTCTATGTTTCTTATCACTTGCTGCTGTGTTGTTGTTGGATCAGTTTTTATGGCAGACATTGATTGAATTGGCAAAATGGCTACCACTTAAATGATGCTTCATTTCATGAAAGATGTGAGTTGAAAAACCATGCTTCTTGATTACCACAGTCTCAAATTAAGCAGACTGTGATAATTAAAAAGCACTAGCACCAAGAGATTATGTTCAGCCTTGTAGTAAACTTTGCACGAAAATCATTTCCTATGAAACAATTCACAAATTTGTGTTTTGCTTATCGTGAACGTCAGCTGGGAAAAGTCTTTCATATTTTATTCACGCAAATCCAAATATCCAAATCAAATTAAAACAGTGTTTGACAGCTTGCCGAAGTTCTCAATAACATAATCGAAATTCGAATTTTTCGCACGGAATTCTTGATACGAATTTTTCGTTCGCGTGAAAATAAAAATACATGGAAATGAATTATACACGCCGAGTTTACGATAAGGCTGATAATTTTAACTAGCTTACCGTTACTCTCATTTATTTAGTTCAGCTGTTGTTATTTTTGTAGAGGCAGAAAACAATCCTAAGTAATTTAAAGGAATGGTGTCGGTTTGAGAGTCCTTCGCCGGATAAAAATCCGGGCCCGTTCTCGACTGTAGCGTGGTATGTTCTTAAGTATTTTTTTTTAAGAAGCTGGGCCTAAACAGAGTTGAGCAAGAGTACACAATGCGTTGTTAAAAACACGTTTCAGATAAAGATTGTTAGATATGTGAAGTAAAAAATATTTTTTTGGACAAATATAATTTTATGACCTTGTCACTTGTTTGAAAAATTAAAAAAAAAAAAAACAATTTTTTTTTTGCCATTTTTGTGATGATCTAGCTACGGTCGAAAACCTGCTTCTAAAGACAATGTCGGAGATTCTATTAAGTAAGACTAATTTACGGTTATGTTGCGACAGTCATGTTCCAAGCTGTTGCCTACTAATTTTGGACTGCTAAAACCGAGAATTATAGTAAAAATTTCTTAACACATAGGAATTTTTGTTTTGTAGTGATACAAAAATAGCTACAAATGATGGAAGTTTTTTGAACTCAAATTCATACTCAGGACACCCTAAATAGCCTTCAGACTTCTTGCCATATCAGTCGCAAAATTTTCTTTCAGATTTGCTGAGTGGTGTAACTTTTATGTCTGCCTTAAGGGATAATATTCAAATGTGAATTTCAGAAAATCGATTTTCCATACATATCGAATTTATATATATGTAGTTAGAAACATTCACCTAAAATTTTAAATTCAGCAGGCAAATAGTTTTAGAGATATTAGCATATTTGTAAGAATTTTTTCTTCTTAAAACCCTTAAAGACGATTTTCATGAAATGCTGTTTCCAGGGTCGGTGAACAAAATTTTCGTGAAAAAAGAAACTTCTTAGAAAACTTTGGAAGGAATGATATTTTTGTTAATAATTTTGATTTTTTTAAGCTACTCTGAAGTCATTATCTGTATTCATCTTTAGTGGTAATAATTTTTTTTTTTGCGTTTGGATTTGAGATCATTTTAAGCAGAAAAGTCTTCCCTGCTATCAGTGTTGGAAGTCTGAATGGAGATGGGCTACGGAAACAAGAAGACTCAAAGTTTTCAGAGAATCAACGAAATCGTAAATTTTTCCAAATTAATAAAAAAGTATAAGATATTCTTCGAATGTACATCAATTTTGTTTGTTGAGTAAATAAAATTCCTCTTCAAACTAAATTCACCGAAAATTACCATTTTCGGGCTTGTAAGTAGATATAAGACTTTCTTATCATTAGAGACTTAGTATATTCTCCACAGCCTCAGCAGAAAGAGCTTCGATTTTCAGAAAAACTGAAAAGTTTCTTACTTGCCACCAAACAATCAGTTAAATACTTTTATTAATCAAAAGTCTTTACAAAGAAGTGTCTACTTAGGTGCCCCGCAGCTGATGTAGGAATAAAAAAGTTGTGAGCTTTTCTGGAAAGAAAAAAAGCGTCTGGTAGAACTTGTGTTTGGGCAGAATTTAATTAAGTTAATTGTCGCCAGCATTAAATTTTTTTTTCAACTTTCGACAGGGTGCTGTCACCTAAACACTACATGCATTAAGCTTTTTTCTCATAAGAATGTATGAGCATACATGTGTACATATGTATGTATATTTACATATGTATCTCAGTCTATTTATATATGTATTTTACTATATATGTATATGTATATTACCCATATTTTTACTTGGGCTATATAAAGTCCGAATGGCAAATGGCAAGTAATGAAATAAGGACGTTCACTGTTTTTGTCATCGTCACCGCTTTGTTGTTGTTATTTTTGTTCTTCTGTTCAGCTCTCTTTTGATGTTTTCGGCCAACTGCTGGTGTTGGACGAACATCTGTGTGACGGCGGAGGCAATTTATTGGCAACAACACCAATGGTGACAGGCGACATTTAACAGGTTTTAAAGATGACATATGTAAACATTTTATTATATACTATATATATATATATATATGTATATCATACTCATTTTTTTATTTCTGATTTTTGTCGCGTTTTTTCATTATTTTTATTTTTATTTTTTGCGGTGTTGCTATGAAATTAAATTTTTGACTTCCTGCGCGTAACACAAGCAAAAAATACTGAGATTTTTCGCTTTATAATAAACAGCAGGCCGGAAAACAGCTACGCGCCCCTACCCACAGACATATTTAAGCACATATCTACATGCAAGTGAAAGCCCATATTAAGTGGAATATTAGTGCTGTTGTCGCGCCAGTTGTCGCGCCAAAAATCATACCTTAAAAATATATAAAACTCGCCTAACAACCAGCGCACACACACGCACTCCCACTTGGACACTTGTGAGTGCATTTATACACATTTTTGCTTGTGTGTTTGTATGTGTGCCTGCACATATAATACAGTGATCCAAATTACGGTGGTAAAAAGGCAATTCAGTTGACTGCTTTTAATGCCGCCATTGTTTTTTGTATGCAATTGTTGAAAGGAGAAATTAATATATACTCCTACATATGTGCAACATGTGCAACACACCATAGTTTGCAATCTGCGCTCAACTGCTCGAGACTACGGCAGCGACGAAACCTTTAACCCCACACCGCCCAGCTCGAGTGCCTCGCACGCCCATACGCTTATCGCAGCGCTGCAAAGTGGCACTTTCAATTTTTCCTTCATACGTCTCACATGTTTTTCGAGCATATGTGTGTATGCGTGGTTTTTTTTTTTATTTTATGCCTTGTCGTTGTTGTCGTTAGCCATCAGCCGACGGCCACCGCCATATAATGGTTTTTGTTGCCTCCATTGCCGTTGCTTGCCACACAAAATTCACCTGCAGATGAGTTTAAATCGGCGAATGCACTGATATGCGAAAGCTTGTGTGTATGTGGTGGATTTTTTGTTTTTGCAGCGAGCATAAAATGTTGCCACAACGCATTCCCATCTGCCGAAAAGCAAAAAACGAAAATCCACGACAGAAATAATGGCGGCAGGTGGAAAAAAATTGCAGCTTACCGTAATTCTCGTTGCCATTGAACTGTAATTACTCGTCACATTCAACGTGCATATATCTATGTATGTATGTATGTATATATCAAAGCCTGTTTGCATGAGTGCATGAAATTACACTCGCATATAAACAGAAATATATACTTATATATAAATACATATGTATATACTCATGTAAGTGTGTTTTAAGTTGGCGTGTATAATTTGCTCACAATTACATGTCGGCTCTCACGTGTACGTGTGTGTTCTTGCGTGCGTGTGTATGAATGTGTTGCGGCATTATTACCTTAAAGAAAGCGTCAACAATTTTTATTGACACTCACGCTGTGCCGTTACACCAACAACGGCAAACAGGTTGTTTTACACCGCTTTCCACTTTATTTAAATTCTACAAAGAAAAACACCAACAATAACAACGGTGTAATTTTACAATTAAGAAAATGAAATTAATTTGCCATTGCAAAAGCCAAAGTGGAGAATAAAATTGCATAATCGATATTGGTAAATTGATACTGATTGGTACTTTGGCTTTCAGGCTTTTGAAGAAATGTTGAATAAATTAAATAAAATCAATATTATGCTTAAGTGTGGTATATTGCCGCGGTTATGTCGCATAGAGGCCAATCAAAATGTTTGCACCGGAAAGAGGCAGTCGAGACTTAAGTGAAGAAACAATGCTCGAAACCGGTTTCAAACCCATATTCTACTAGGTAAAGTTGTTCTGAATGATAAAAAAAGCGACCCCCTCTAATGGACTAATGGATATAAATGCTTATGTAGAAATAACATTTTATTTTCTATATAATAAAATTTAAAAGCGCATTTACTCTATTTGAATTATTGACAGTAAATCGTTCCCAAGAGTTGCCAACTACATTAGTTTTCTTTTTAATTAATATTTTATGAACACTTGTATTTATTACAATTGATTTACAATTTGAGAAAACTAAAACTTACTTAGTTGAAGCAAATTAATTAATTAAATAGCAATTACATTTTCAAACGAACTTTCAATGCAATTTAACAAATCTGCGCCTAAATGTAGGCAACTTTTTATTATGTCAGTTTTCAACATAGAATTAAATTTGTAATATTTCATTTGTAAATACTCGTTGGGACAACTGCTGCAATGTGTGACACTAGTAGTATGACATAGTTTTTTTGAAACAGCAGAAATCTGAGATATCAGTGTTGAAAGACCTTACATTTTTTTTAAATAAATACTTTCACCTGAGATTTTTCGTTTGAAAATAAAAGGACTTTTCGGCTGAGAAAATAAATATTTTATATAAAATAATTACAAAGTGGGTGGATATAAAAGCCATAAAAATATATACGTACCCTAAATTCCGTGAAAAGAAAAACAAATGTGTTAAATATAAAAATGAAAGACTCACATATGCATTTGTGAGATTTGGTATCCCTTATATTCGCCTTTTGGCGAAAATCGAGTTAAAACGTTTTATATATCCTTAAGAGCAAATTACTATTTTTCTTTTATTTCTGTGTTTTTATTTTTCTTGTTCAACGAACTCTTGCTAAGAATTTTGGTTTACTTTCACAAATTTGGTCTATTGTTAGGTATTGATTGACTCTCCATGTTATTAATCAATAAACTACTAACTTTAATTTTTCTGCTTTTTCTTGTTTATTTTAGTTTTTTGTTCTTTTGTATGTAAATAATTTTAATAAAATCAAATAATGACGTACTAATTGACGTAAATCGACGAATATTTAATTTTAGTACACGTAACTACATTCGTCATAGACACTGTTGAGGTGTGAGACACGACGCATTCGTTAAACATTGATTTTCTTTACATACACTGAAGTTAAAACATACTTCATAGTTTCATTTTTTACAACATAAAGGTGTATAAAAAGATCTTTATCTGGTTTTTGAACGGTCAGTTTATTTGGCAGCTATTTGCTATGGTGGTCCGACCTGAGTAATTTCTTCGAATACTGTGGCGATGCATCGAATAATAACGTAGGCCAAATTTTGTTAAGATATATTTTCAAATAAAAATGTTTTATATACAAAGACTTGAGTTAGATACATATATACAATAGTGGTCCATATTCATTTGTGTACTTACTGTTTTAATACAGGTGTCATCCCTATTAACTCCATCTGTTCTGTTTAGATGCCACGCACTCTCGTTGCAGTCAATGGTTTTACGAATATTTCGTATTTCTATTACTTCAGTCAAATGGATAAAAAGAACATACATATTTCGATAGCTCTATTGTACAACCCCCTTTTATGAGCCTACAAAACTCAAACTTCTCTATTTATAAATGTAAAAATTAATTACCCTGCCTTTTATTATTCACCAGGTAGCAAATGCTAATTAAATAATTCAATTAAGCATTTCCCAAAACTCACTTGCTGTTGATAGCACTATCAGACGGTTATCAAACGGTAGCGAGTTTCGTAAGCCAGTCACACATGTGCCATGCCACAAAAGTACCACACCAATATGCAGCTGCAATTATACGACACTTTAGTGCTTTTAGATGTTCCTCATGCGTGGAGTTACGGATGGAAAGGATCAGAAAACAGCATTTAGCGACAAGCGATGGCAAACTGTCTTATCTACTTCGAACATTAGCTCTTCTACGGGATAAAGGTAGCAAAGAGCAGCAGCTGCTTATCGGTTAGTTTTCCAGTTAGAAGACAGTTGTGTGGTTTCCCATGTACTATTTGTATATGCATATATGTACATATGTATGTGTATTGAATTTTATCGTCACACTATCCCAGTGGATAAGATGCTTAAGTGACCTGTTATATTTGCATGCTCTACATACATACGTATATGTATGTAGGTGTGTGTAGTTTCGCTTAGTATAACAGTCACCCTTAAACCTTGAAATGTGCATACATACATACAAGTATGTATATTCACATGATGTCTGTTAATTGTTCAAATACACTTCAACTGCCCTGCAGGAAAATCGAGTGGGTTTGGGTTCATGTCACCCATGGTAGAATTAAAAGGTCTTAAATTCATCTATTTTTATACAAATTCGAGGATATGCTTTGATCAAAACATATACATTTTATACATATGTATATACGTTTATATTAATACATTTTTATGAGTTGTGACATATTAGCGTAGCATTAAATTCTAGTTGGAATTGGCTACAAGTACGTCCACTAAAATTTTTATTAGCTTAATTGGTTTTATGTTTGTCCTCTTGAATATTAAGGCTTCATAGGCTCCATCCAATTGTGACACCTTCATATTTTATTTATATCGGAACTGAATGCTGGTGTAATTAACGCCATTACTTCATGACTTTACCGGTAAAACTGACCCCACCAAATAGTTCAGATTTACAACTTAAACTCTTGTAACCTTACCTATTCAGGTCTTCATATGTATGTACATATGTACATGTGTGTATAGGACCTGTACTAATTACCCTTGGTTAAGAATTTAGTAAACTCATTGTAATTACTACACATATTTGATAAGGTAATATATGTCATTAAGTAATTTAATGGCTTTGCATAAAAACCAAATTGCATTTGAAGCGTTATGTGTGACCAGCTTGATTAGAGCTTTTCGTTACATTCACCTTTCACCTTGCCGAGTGGGGGTCTTGGTGAAGGGAATTAAAGAGGTCATTATGTTCCACTGAGGCTTAGTTGTTCTTTCGTTTCTATAAATCTTTTATACTTATTCTATAACCTGAGTTTATAGAAAGTTTATAATTATAAGAAAAGTCTTTAGTCCACATGACTGCTTAGGTTACGACCCTAAATATATACAATACATGGTGCGTTGCAAAGTAAACAGGACTTTCAAAAAAAAACAGAAAAATGGTTTTTTCGCAAAATCAATTTATTTTATTCAAAACAGTCTCCTTATGCTTCAATACAGCTTTTTGCACGGTCCAAAAGCATGTCGAACGAGTGATTATTTGCTTCCGACCAGCTCTGCGAAAATACCACTTAACTCCTTAGGAAACACATAGAAAAAGCCTTTCCAAGTTAGTTACATACATGTATATAAGGGAAAGTTTAGTTGCTTAATCTGTACCACAATTTATAATTTAAGTGTGGCAAGTGAAATTAACTAATCTCAAAATGATTGAACTATTCCTCAGATTATTCCAAGAAAACCCGCTTCAAATCTAATTTTGCGGATAGCCGTTTGCTATGCGAAATTTTACCATTTATTTTAAAAGTTTCTTCTATTCAACGCCGTAATCACTCGATTGCGACGGTGCTCGAAATTAGAATCATCAAAAACCATAGAATTCATTGACATTGACAAAAACTCAGCTATTATTAGGAGCGTTTTAATCAATCGGAACGCCTGTTTAATCATAATTTCAGCACAAACCACCACCACCAGAAACTCTATGCCTCCTTAACAATCAACCGTGCCTAGCCTAGGGTCCTTTTACCCTTATTAAATGCCATGGAGAAAAAAACGAACACAAACAACAACTCAATGAAAGCCGCAACCAATTAAATCAGCTCCGCCAATTAAATTCAATGGTAGGTAAATTAAAAAAGGATTTTTCGGGCACAAATTGCGACTAAGCAAATATTTACCCTAGTCCTTCAGTATGGCTAGCACATACATATATTGCTACATATTTCGACACTAATCCCAACAAATAACAACTCAAAAAGTGAAAGCAAATAAATAAAGCATTAAAAATGAGCTGCGCAAAGGCATAGGAAATGATGAAGCACAACAATAACAATGATTGGCGAAACAATGATAAACAACGCGGCAAGAAGGCCGTAAACAAGGGCGACCGACACGCACACATACACGCACTTTGTTATAATATGTGTTATATTTTATATTGTTTGTATATGTGCTGCAACTACACATGCCGTTAAGTCTTGAAGGACCACATAGTAGATCACGTCCCACCAATAAAAGATAACAAAGTCGCACTATAAATTCAATTGCAACAGGCTGAACAGCAAAAGGGAAGAGAATTAATATTGAGGATAATGTCTCACCCTCTTCAAGTGGTTCAACAGCGTGCTCTGGAACGAGCGCGGGAGAGTGCTGCCAAAGTAAACGGTGTCACACGAAATTAAGAAAAGAGAAAGCGCAAAATTAAAGACCGTAGGAAAATGCGTTGCGTGCCACAAAAATTACAACGCTAAGGGGTGTGCGGCATAACGGTACGCACGTAGTGAGGGTTAAAGCGGCGAGTGAATACATCTCTCCGATGACACTACATAACCAACGAAGAGTACCTCGAATGCCATGAAACAGTGGCGTCAAACCCAACGCAATGACGACAATTTCACACACAAACAATAAAAAGAACTAGTCAACGCACTGCGAGCGCCGGACTAATAATGTCGACGTGTTGCCACAGTTGCCGCGCAACAATAACAATAACATTTTACTCAAACTGGTGAGGGGATACGAAGAGCATATAATATTTGCTAGAGGTTAGCAGCGCTTCACTATTTGCGCTAAGGACTGGAAAATATATTTTTTCACCATCTTGTTTGCTTAAATACTAAAAAAGAATAGTATTCAATTTATTTGCACTGCCATGAATACACAAACAATGGTGGCAACCAAAAGCAGTGGCAACCAAATCAAAATCAAACTTGCTTGGCTATTTGCATAGGCAACTTCGTTACACTACTCTCGAGTGCTTGGGTCATAGACCTGTTGGCTGGAGTGACGCAACGTGCTGAAGAAACTGTGTGAGAGCTCAAGGCCTGGCGGGGGGGTCAGCCAAACAATGTTGCAACGTGTCGAACAGGAACGGAAAAACATGCTTTGCGTCTATTATTAAAAAAATAATTTTCCTCAAGTATTGGTACACGTTGGTCTGGCAGCAATGACAGTCAAAACATAAGTATATTTGTACAGCGAATTATAAACAAGGCAATAACGAGCAAAACGACCAGTGACACATTTAAGAGTATATACATATGTATATTGTTTACCAATTATCAGTTGAAATTCGGCTATAACCGCCAATAAAGAAGAAGAGAATTATAAGTTGGGGGGTGTAAGCTGCATACAATGAACACCTTTAGTGAAACGCTGTAGACCAAATGTAGACAAATAAGTACCCCAAACGGCTAAGCCTTAAGATCAGTTGGAGAATAACTCTTGAACTCCAAAGTGTGATACCTTGAGACCAGAAGGCAATTGAGAAGCAGCTCCCTTTCTCAACGAACAAAAATTACATTCTGTGCTGACTGACTGAGATGAGAAAGCACTTGTATCATTCGAGATAACTATTCTCCGCAAGGCCACATAAAAATTCAACGATCTCGATTCGATGGAAGACGAAAGCATGGGCGCCCACGTATCGAATGAAAGAACTATGTGCAATGAAGACTATCGCACTAAGGATGTACTACTGGCGTAATCTGGCAAAGGAGGGAGGCAACTGGCAAAGTTTTGTGTTCTCTGCCCACACTGACTCAGGATTGCGGAGTCAAATAAGAAGAAGTAGACTGAAAAAAGTAACTATTTGTCTTCAGCTTCAGCTTCAGGACGTGTTAATTCACATGATTTTTAAGCCTCTACGTATTAAATCGTAGTTCTTACTTGCTTGCGTAGCTTTGTATGTGTAGAAGATTTGTCTAATTCTTTAAAGACTAGTTCTTTTGAACCTATAATTTATTAGCAGACTGACTTAGCGAGAAGTCATGTCAATGTTTTCTACTTATTTTATTCACTAACGGAACATCGTGCTATCAACATTAATCTCTGTAGGAATGATGAGTTAAGGCGGAATATTTTCTTTGACATTTGTCGTATTTTACAAATGTCTTTCCTTAGAAAAACTTAAATCACGGGAGTTTTCATTTGAATTTAATGAAAATATATACAAAAACAACTCGACGCAAACAAATTTTACAGTCGTAAACTGTGACAAATGCCCAAAATTATATGACCAAAAACCAACAACCAAGCACACCCTCCCACGCCTCTCGCCGAGCAATGACAGCGAAGTGCGTTGTGTGTCCCGCCGTTTGTTACACTTCCGCCACATTTTCCGCCCATTTTACGGCAATTTCCACAGCCAATTTTATGCGTCACAATACCAACAACTACAACCTTATTGCTTCACCAACTTCGTCTCTCCCTCCACCCGTCACTCGCACCGCACACCGACGACATTTCACCAGCATTCACTTTCACATTTAATGCACGCATTAAATTATTCAGAAAAACGTAAATCTGTGATTTTAATGGGTTCCACCTCCGCACTTCGCACACCCCCTCATCATCGGGCTTTAACGCATAACTGTCAACATAAAATCTAAATATTACCGAAACTTATGCAAACAAGCAGTCCATAAAATCTACAAATACAAATACACAAACAAACATACAAAACACATGTAGCTACAGTGGACAGTTGAAGCGTAAAAGCACTCACACATAGACACCCACTTTCGTAATGTTTGCGCCGTTCGGACGCGCCCCGCAACGCCGTTGGAGCTCATCAAAAATTGATGGAGAAATGACTGTGAAGCCCGGCAGATAGACCTCGAAAACAAACAGAGCCATAATTGTATTAAAAATATGCGTATTTGGACAATTTTTTGTGTGCCTTTGTCACAGCATTGTGTCGCTTTTGCTATTCCAGCCCATTAGCTCGAGCTGTTGTTATTACGTTTGTAGGTCGCTTGTTCGGCAGGAGGAATTTGTGTCGAAATGAAACCATATCCTACACAGAAAAACGGGGTCATAACAATCTTTTGTCTGCTCGAAGCATTCGTATTGATGAAATTATGGCGCATTAAAAGAAGGCGGTGATTGGGCCTCCGCATCGGGACTCCGACACATACTACATAAATACTTGTATGTGGTTTTCCTCATGCCATCTGAACAAATTGTAATTTGGGAGTATAAACAATTTGAATGACAGCCCTGTCTACCAGTCAATTTAGGTTATGGCTAGAATAAACTTTTTCATTTTCAAAAAGTTTTTAATAACTTAATTAGAGATACATTACCGAAAAATAGTAGGAAATCAAACAAATTTTTCACTTTTAGGATAGAAACATATTTTGTTTCCTATAATATATGTATGGCAACTCTCTCTAAAAATGTTTCAAGGCCAAATCACATTGACCCGCTGAGTCGCTACCCTGCTGTTTGTCGGCATTAATCTACAAGAACAATGTCCTCAGCTTTTGAGATATAGATCAGACATTTTTCGTACATTCTTTTCTCCTCCAGCAATTGCTCAGTTGTCGGAATCGTCGCCATCGGACCACTTTAGGATACAGTTGCTATACAAACAGACCGATGAAAATCAAATATTTCTATAGAACACTTTATTTATTTGACAAGATACCTATATGTATATATGTATGTAATACACATGTATGCGTTCTTATATAATAATTAAGAGACATATGTATACACAATCAAGCTTACACCAGTAAATTGGAAAAGTGTAAAACAAACGTCCAACTATTTTTTCTCCGCCTTTGTCTTTGACGGCTTCACTAAACAAATTTCATTTAATATTCCACCAACACACGTACACATAAAAGAACAGACTTGATTAAATGCCATGCCGGCATTTTAGATGCTTAAAGTAATTGCTTGGCGTGAAATCGGTTCAAAATGGGGATGTTTCGCCGTGCATGCATATTTAACCCCTTAAAAAGTTAAGGACTGTCAAACAGAAAACACACACTTTTTTATGCACACACACAAGTGCATGTGTATTTGTGTGCAGTAAATGAGGGAATTATGTGGGTGTTAACTACAAGCGTACAAGTTATTCCACATTTATAACGATATAATTAAACAAACACACACATACAGAAGTAAGCATGCGTAAGTGTGCGGCGCTTTTGAGCTGGTACTTACTGAAATTGGTCAAAGAGCGGGCGCGTATGCAACAGCGGCAGCAGAAGTAAACGACCTACATGCGCTCACTAATAATCATACATATGTACATAGATAAGTGTATGGACATGGTGACATATGTATTTGCATGCTAATATCAAAACTCAACAAATGCACAGCAGGGTCAATGGCATGCCACAACTGCGTGTATGCTAAACAATTGCAGCGAGCATATCAGAATTAGGGTTGTGAAACCCGAAAAGTTTATTTATTTATTTTTGAGTTGTAAAATCTAGAGCTGTGAGTTTCTAAAAGTTAAATAGAGAAAAATGTATGCTGCAAATATTAGAAAATTGACTTGGTAACATATTTTATATATTTGTGATAACTCTAAACCGACCATATATGACTATAAAGTGGTGATCAAATTTTAGTAATTGAGTGCTTCAAAACATATTAATTTTTAGTCTTAAATAAATAGACCGTTTGAGGTTATAATTGTTGGTATATGGACACCCTGTTAAAATATACTTTCACATATGCACTTTAAAACGAATTTGGTTTTCTAAGAAATTTTTTGTTGACATGCCTTAATTTAATATTTCTTTTGCGATATACGAATAGGTGGCAGCCCTTTTGAAAAGTTGTTGCAATTAAATATAAGTTAAACATTCTTATTTTCCTTTGTTAAATAACTATTAGAGAGCAATATGTGAAACGATATAACGTCAAAATAAAAAGTTCAGTTTGTGCAGGTGGCAACCCTATTTGTTAAACATTATTTTTTTTTAAATATCAAAATAGCAAAATTTTAGTTTTTTCACTCACATTAATTAAACTACATTTACAAAACCGGTGGCAGCTCTCTCACAATTACTTAATGCAATCTCCAGAGAATTTCGGGATACATAGGGCATATGTACCTAAAAACACGAGCTCAAATGTATATTATACAGAGTCTACCTTTTATTGTAACTGTTGAAGCAAATTCGCTTGAATTTCACTAAAATTATTCTTAAGCCTAGACTGTCTAAAAATTTTGCCACTGATCCATAGTTTTAATTTTCCAATTATAACAGTGATATTCTTAGGGATAAGTCTAAAATTCTGCCAGAATATAAATATAATGCTATCAAGCTATTTGCGCACAAATTTAATAAAAATATTGATTAATCCCGGAATTTCGGGATTACTAGATTTAATTTCGGAATTCACCAAATACTGCACACAAGACTAATGTTAACAAAATTTCAATCATCCTGAAATTTCGAGATTACAAAATTTTATTTCGGTATTACCGGATTTAATTTCGGGACTCACTAAATTACGTATACACTACTAATATTGACTAAATTTCAAAGTACATATAAGTATGTATGTATAAGCGCGCGGATTTGTTAATCGTATGCGAAGAAAGCGTGCGGCGGCTTGTGAGCGAATGTGGGTGTGAAGAGCATTAGACGGCGTGGTGAGCGCGTGCATGCAGGCAGAGTCAGTAGTCGGATAGCTTCCCTACGGAATACCACGTCATAATTTAATATTAAATACAAACACCAGCACATTTACACCAATTACAGGGTGTGTTTGTGCATATGCCACTTAATATACACTTTTACGCACACATACACATACACATGTTTTACATAACTGCGTTTGAATATTAACGAATGTGAATTAATGTGGACACACTGAGTACGATAATTTGGTTTTGGTAATGGACGAAGTAATTGCATTATTTATTTACAGACTTTTACGCGTTTTTTGTTTTGTTGAAATAATATTAATATTCCATTTTTTTCGTTCGTGGAACCAACAGGCGGCATGTGCTCGTGGGCGTTGGCATTTTAGCGTAATTTTCTTCAAAAAGTTTTTCTTTCTTACTTATGTATATATGTATGTACATATGTTAAGTATTTTATATCATGTCACCATTTGCGGCGATATTTGTATGTGTGTGTGTGTGTAGTTCTTTCATTCATTCATTCACTCAATTGCTCACAAACGCTTCATTTCAGCTTTTATTCTACTTCCATTATATAATGTGCTGCAGCGATAGCAGATAATAACAACAACAATATGCTTGAAAGGCGTAGTTAAACAGCGCGCAATTCCTTCCGGCATTGTTATTATTTCCACATCGCTGACACTCAGCCGTGGCAGTAGCTGTCTGGTCGCGCTATAATTGTTGTTGGCTACGCGCTTATTGTGCTAGTGTGCGAGGACATTTTCACCAAAATATTATCCACACTGATCATCGCTACCGATTGTATCGCCCACTTAGCTTTAGGGGGCGGTGTGCAATTAGCATACCGTTAGTTGGGCGCAAGCGGCGAGTTGGGGTAGTTGAATAAATAACTGATGCACACTATAACGGTAGTGTATTTTTAATTGTTTGATGGTAGTTATTCGCTTTAAAGCTTTCTACCATCAACGCATCTAATAATTGCTATTATTAAGTCATAAAACTACAAAAATGGCAGCAATTATTTAATGCATTGCTGGGAATAATCGCCATATGTATGTGTTAGGCATGCATTGGCATTGCTGAGTCTAAATGGTTGAAGCAATTTAAGTTGTGAAGCAAAGGATATGTCCCTGAGTGACCAAACTTTAGAGAGTACCGAATCGAACAATCAACTGTCACTAACTAATTGAACTAGCATAATCGAATTGAGATAGAATAACAAGCAGATAGACTATATTTAGTGAGAGGCTTTTCGCAGCCTGTGTTGAATTATAAGGACTCATAAGTTAGACCCATTTTTCAGTGCTTTTTTATTTGCATTTCAGCTTGAAACAAAAAAACCAAATTTCGAATAACAGTTCTTAGAAAGTTGGAATCATAAGGTCCTCGGTTCGATATTTTGAAAACAACGTGAGCTTAAAAGTTTTCAAAGAATGTAATAAAAATCAATATTAAATAGTTTAATCCACAAAATTCCGGAGATATAAGGAAGATAAGTCGCTGCTTTCAAGAAACAAGGAAAAAAGTTTACTTCGACTGCACGGAAGCTATAAATAATGGTGTATTTTTTGTTAGCGTTAATAAGTATAAGAAGATCTAAGATATGTTTTCGCATTTGTTGATTATCTTTCTCGTCTTTGAAGTAAACTTTCACAAGTATTTTTTTGATTTTCCATTTCCTTTTCATTCAATTCATGTGACACATATTTTTCACACGTTTGGATCTTTCCTATAGCTTTCAAACGCTTTGAAAATGTTTGTTGTGCAACTTTCGCATGGTTGCTATTTGCTTTTGACTAAAAGTATCATCTTTATTCAATATTGCTTGTATTTCGGGGTCTTCCAACTTTTTTTGTGGTCTTCCACGTTCTTCATATCTCACATCAAAATCATTATCTCTAAACTGTTGAAACCATCTTTTGCATGTTACTTCTGATAGAGCATGATCACCATATGTACATATGCCTCGACAACCACTTTTCTGCAAACGGAAACAAAGAATGTATGCTTTCCGCAATTCATCACTTTTCGGTACAGAATTTGACATTTTCAAAACAATGAAAAAATATGATGTAACACACAATGTGTGTGACTGTAAGGTTCTTGAATATATTTGATAGATGTCACGCCAACCAAAAGTAATAAAAGTTAATGCTCGTTCACAACAAATGTGTGAATCTAAATGCTCATTTCGTACCGGTAGTTGTCCTGGATCATTGGTTCCGAAAAATCTTCATATCTACATCTCAAAATGTGAGAGAGAATTCGTATATAAACAGAATAAAAACAGACAGACAGACATGGCTAAATCGACTTAGCTCGTTACGCTGATAATTTAAATAATTTATATAATTTAAGGGTCTCAGACCTTGCTGCACAGGGCATATAATAATCTTCTTACCAATATCAATTGAAGCTATGCCGTCTGCTGCTTCTGTAAGTATTGGTATTATAAAAACCACCAAACTTTTCGAAATACAACAACAACACGGAGTCTTGATCATATTTTGTATGTACTTATATGGGTATACGAATCCCCAGCTAAACTTTGCTCTCTAAATGCTTACACTAAGCAAAGGCAGCTTTTGACATCGAAATTTGACGCATGCTTTAACAGGAATTTTTCAGAGAAGATCTTCGTTTTTTTTAACAAATATCTTACATTTAAAATTTTTTCCCTTTAAAACTTGCAAAAATAAATTAAATGCGACTCTCTACCTGTCACTTTCTCCCATTTTAATGCCACTGCAAATCTATTTACGAGATACGCATAAATAAATTAATCTCGCCCACGTAGTCGCATACACATATACACACATACACATCGCCATTTTCACATAAATGCGAATAAGCAGTTACATGACCACTCACGAAGTCACCATTAATTTTCATCAGTTGGACCGTATTTGCGCTGCATAATGCGACTTGCCACACATATGTACATATCACCAAATGCCGAATAAAAGTGCACATACAAAGCAATTTTATGCGGTGAAAAATTTATGTTTTAAGGAAAAAATATCATTTCAATTAATTGAGCGAAAATTGCAAATAATTAAACAATGCAAAGCTCTTTAAATGCAGCCAATAACGGCAGAGAACCGCGAAGAAATATGCGTGCCAATATGCAGATGTGATTGCATACGTGCGTATCAGCAATTATAAACATTAAGGTGGATCGCTTCTTTAGTGACTTTTGTGAAGAAATGAGTTTAGGGAATTTTTATGTAAAAAATGTAATTTTTGAAAATAGAATTAAACCCACAATTTGAAATATTTTAGATAAAATCAGTAAAACTGCAAAAAATAAAAAAATAGGAAAAAGATGTTTCTAGTTTAAATGAAGATACTTATTTTATTGCAAATTTCTTTTTAAAGCGATCTTCGAATTTTATGGAATTCCTTTGCGTCCAGAAATTTGTTTAAATTTAATTGAACCAAACTATTAATTTTGGTTATAACTTGGATATATATGATAGCCGAAGCTAAGGCTTTGTTCTTATTCGTAATAAAGTGAATAGTGATCCGATTCACTACTATCGTCTAACTGCCATATAAACTAAACTGAAAGTTTCTGAGCAGAAAACTTTTTTATTTGACACGATGTCCTCACGAAATTGAGCACACATTATTTTTCGAAGAAATACAGTCAATTGTCATACAAACTGACTGATCATAATGAAGTTTTAATTTTCAAGCTTATTTTGGTTTTTTTGAAGTAGAAAGTAACCGTTTTTTTATTTTTATAAAATGTGATTAAAAATTTATTTTAAAATATTTTTTTTTTTGGAAATCTCGTTGCCTCCGTCTACGCCAATTATTGTACACTTATAGCCCTGACAAACGAGCAAAATTAATGCGCATTAAGAAACGCTAATGCGCATTAAAATTTTATGGTGACAGGAGGCAGAATTTTGCATTTAGACAGCTGATTGTGAGATTTGTTTATTCATTAAAAAAAAAGTGAAATAAAAATGAATAAGAGGAAATTATTAATGGCAATTTTAGTATTTTTGGAAAATCAATATGAATTTGACGAATAAATTCGTTTATTATTAAAAACGTTAAAAGATAATAAAGTGCAATAAAGAGAAATACTTGATTGTAACGCGAAAAAAGTGTGCGAAAAAGTTAAGAATATTGGCAAAATGGATAGCAAACTGTACGTTGTTAATTTTCTGCCATGTAATATATTAAAATTTGTTTTTTTAATATACTTGCACATAATTTAATTAGCAATATAAAAACTTTTTACCTCTGAAGATGTAAACACAAACAAGGCGGCAGAATTCAAGCGACATCTGTCAAACAATGGCAGAAACTGGCCATTTTTGGGCAGCTTTGCCTACTCAAATTTAGTAAAATCAGCTAAATGCACGAAATTTTTGTGCATTACTAACTTGCATTAACATGGGTCAAATGCGCAAATTAATGTAAATAAAGCCCGCTAATGCAAATTAGCGCTGTCGTATGTCTGGGCTTTTACATACATATGTACATACGTGTTTGCACTTCTTTAGTATTGTACACAGATTATTTTCTTGCAGAAATGTGAACGACCCAATATTAAAATTACATTTAAAATTGCGGTTAATAAGAATTAGTGACAGAAAAATTTAAATTTTCTTTTTATTTCCAACGCATATTGTCAAGCATTTTTATATGGGCATATTGCATTAATACAACGTTTGTGAATGTACTTATGTATGTAAATACATGCAATACCAACAACATCAGTTAATTTGGTTGAGCTTATATTGAGCGGCTTCGAGGCGTCACCAAAAGGTTGTAGGCGCTTTTCAGATAGTTTTTCATCCCAACTATGTGTATATGAAAGCTTTTAAACACCTGAAGTAATCTTTAGTGGATATATGTAATTATGCCTAAAAGCTTGTAAAAATAATTATAATTATAAAACAAGAAAAACCGTTAACTTCGGCTGCACCGAAGCTAATATACCCTTTACAGGTGCATTTCTTTCAGTAACTATGTGTTCAGTTTGTATGGAAGCTATATGCTATAGTAATCCGATCTGAACAATTTTTTCGGAGATTACATTGTTGTCTTAGAAAATAATCTATACCAAATTTGGTGAAGATACATTGTCAAATGTGAAAGTTTTCCATACAAGAACTTGATTCCGATCGTTCAGTTTATATAAAATAATTATATGTAAGTATATGGTGAGCATAGGCAATTAATGCAATACAAAAACCTCACACTTCACACATTCATATGCTTAGTGATTTTCACTCCAATGATGATAACTTTATAAGCCCAACTTTTGATATTCATGCAAATTTTTATTCATGATTCACCATACTCAACCGACCGCGCAGCCACTCACCCAAACACACGCGAGACATTCATGCAGTTTGCTGTCTATTTAGAAGTTTATTTCGCAACTATGCCGCCCTTTGAATTTTGCGTGCATCGACAAGCCATCACATTATCAAAGCAGAGAAGTGCATATCCATCCACACATGCACCCAATCATTTAGCGGCGGCAAAGAGGCTGGCTGCAATTAATTATGCGCTTTTTAACTTTTCAAAAGTGTTGAATATATTTTATGCAAATTACCTCACTTAATTACAATCAAGTGCTCGTTGGCATTGGTGCATGCTCAAACAAAGCTCTACAAGTACATATAAAGTGCTCACAAACACACCACACACGAGCTTTATTAGCCCTTGCGCCGGCCTTTGTTTGACTAGAATCGGGCGGAAGCGGGAGTGTGCATGTTTACGTGTATGTGTGCGTGTGTGTGTGTGTTGAGCGCGTAAATACTTGTGCTTATAATATTCATTGTTGACTACTGAGTGCCTCGAAATTTTGTTATCCTTGCATGAGGGCATTTTCCCTCGACGATACTACATAAAAATTTTATACGGAAGTTTCATACTTTATGTTATTGCTAATTAGATCATGTACTCCCTGATTAGTGTTCTGCGAGCTCGAAGCCGGTATAGCCGAGTGGAGCGAATGCATATATATACTTTTGTTTCTGTGGAGGAAGCTGCACTTCAGAGCAATACATCTACTGCAGCTTTGATGGCAGTCCCTTTCGTGAAAAAACTTATCGCACCTCTCCAACAACGGGTTTGCATTCCAAAAAATCCTTCATAGTAGAAATCCTTCAAAAGTAGAGAAGTAACCGCGATAAGAAGGTTCCGTGATGCAGAAATATAACATGTCAAGAAGATAATCAAAGTAAACTTCGTGGAAGTCCTTGAAATAGCTTGTTTGATGTTAGCATAGTAAATAGTATGTATTTTATAGCGATCGGCGGCTTCGATAAAGGACGAGTTCACAGTTTCAGATATCTCATAAACTGATGAACTAACTGGTTCGCATATATTCAGATAAATGGATAGACAGGCTGCAAATAATCAACTCAGCTCCCTCATGATGCCAATGAGCCAAAAAATTTTAAACACTGCAGTAAAAAAATGTCTACTCTGTTTAGTAAGAGCTCTATTACACGAGGCAACTTTTGTTGCGGCAACTCTTGGTTTATAGGCGAGGGGGAGACGAGGAGAGGGGAATCGCGCCGAGTTTCCAGTGTTCAGCAACTCGCTTTGTGTTCTTATTCGTAACAGTTCGCTGCGACGTTATAATATAAATATTTTAGAAAATGGAGTATGACGAAAAAATCGAATTAATTAAAAATATTGTGAAATGTATGGAGGAAGCCATACAAATTGATTCAGACGATAGTAAAAAGGGTGATATATCTTTGTTTTAATAAATGAAATGTATTTCTTAATTGACAGAGCTGATTAATATATGTGATAGAGTGGCCCAAATACCTATAAGGAAAAAGAAACGACAAGTGGTTAAAGTAAAGAGTAGACAATGGGTTAAAGTAAAGTGAAAGAGAATGAGAAAAAAACTCGAACAGAGTTGCGCAACACAAGTTGCTCGCGTGAAGGTAATGGGCGACAGCAAAAAAGAATCGCTCGAGAATTAGCAACTAAAGTTGCTTCATGTAATCGCAGACTAAATAATACTATTTCCATTTAAGTAACTGAAACCTTAAAGCAAATCAGAAAGTAAACAAGTTACAGTGACGAATGCATAAGAAATCCAAGCCTGCGTAACTAAAGCATTTCCCTAAAGGCTCCAGCGCATGGACTTCTCCTAAAAAAGCACGAATATGTGTGTGGGCATGTAAATACAGCATTGAAATACATATCATATTACCATGACACATGTATAACAGTTTTGCTCTTCACCGTTACATGCATAAATAAATAAAGTATGAGCCTGTGTCGGTGTTTTAGGCAGTCATGAGCGAAGTGGGTTACTCTTGATAACGTTAATGTCATATGAAGGCCAGGAGCGACTCACACACACACACATGCACATCGCTAAATACAATTTTATAGAGAATATTATACATGTAGTCTAAATATACATATGTATGCGTAGAAGTAAAAAATATAATATATTCACCCCAGCCATAAAAGTTTTGCAGATCTGCCGCTACATCTCCGCCACCATCATAATAACAAACATTTCAACTATTTGTATGCACATGTGTGTATGGGTGTATACATATGTGTGTGCGTAGTATATTTAGATGCTTTCATTGTTTGTATGGGAATCTCTAATGGTTACTGCAGTATATTTGGCATGGTTATTAAAAATATAAATTTACATCTAAATGTACATATGTAAATATGCGTGTACGAGAAGCACATTCTGATTTGAAGTCATGGGATTCATGCTATTCTGTCACACATCTGAAAACATAAGTATTTTTATTTATTTGTAGGTGTGCGCTCTATGGCATGCGGGCGCCGGAGTTTACACGCGTGTTTACATTTCTATGCATGAACGCGGCAAAAAGCGGAAAAATTTAGCGAAGATATTTTTTCTTATTCCGCTCAATGCCTCTTTTTATGCGAATTTATTCCAATCAAAACCATAGCTTCGAATGAGTGCATCAACACAATACACGTTTTGTATACAAAACTATTCAACGCAATTAGTTTAACAAGCAAATTTATGTGCATGCAAATATATACATACATATGTACAAGGTCTGTCGCAAAAAAAACAGGACTGTTAAAAAAACAACAAAAAATTAATATTTTTCAAAAGTTATATTTTTTTATTTAAAGTAGTTTCCTTGTGCTTCGATACAGCGTTTAGCCCGGTCAATTAGCATTTCAAATGAGTGTTTAAGGTCATTTTTCGGAATTCTCTTGAGAATATCGGTCGTCGCCTTTTGGATAGCTGAAATGTCCTGAAACCAGTGTCCTTTCATGGACAAATGAAGTTTTCCAAATAGATAAAAATCACAGGGTGCCAGATCAGGTGAGTAGGGTGAGTGATTAATGGTTAATATGGAGTTTTTTTGCCAAAAAATCAGTGACAAGCGTCGACCGATGACACGGCGCATTATCGTGCAACAGGCGCCAGGACTCTGCCTCACGGTATTGTGATCGAGCATGATGAATGCGTGACAAAATACGCTTCATAACACCAAGGTAAAACACAGCATTAATCGTTTGGCCAGGTGGGACGAACTATCGGAGTACAATACCCTCGGAATCGTAAAAACAAATCAGCATTGTCTTTATTTTTGACTTCTGAAGACGACCGACTTCTGGTCGTCACAGAGGTCCTCACGACCTTCTTGGAATCGCTTAAACTACTCATGAATATTACTACGAGATAGGCACTGATCACCATAAACTTTTTTCATCATTTGAAATGTTTCAGTAAACGTTTTCCCAAGTTTAAAACAAAATTAAAAATAAAACAAAGAGCAAAGTTCAAAATGCATTTTACGACCGATGACCAAAAGCTGCTGTCACTTTTTGATCGATAACATCGATTGTAGTTATCCAATTGTCTTAAAATTTTTACGAAATGTCAACAAGAGATTAAACTTTTTATTTCATATACCCACCAATGGGTGGCGCAACCAGAAACAGTTATATTTAAAAAGTTCTGTTTCTTTTGCGACAGACCTTGTATAAACATAGCTAAATCGGGTAGTTGTAGAGGGTGTTTGTTTAGAGTAACAAAAGTTTTATTGCTGAAATAGGATAAAGAAAAACTAGTATTTGTATTTCCCCGAACAAATGATATCTAAAAAAATGTATTTTTCTAAGGTGGTAGGACTGAGCTTAATTACTTTGCTAAATATGAACGCGATCTGTTAACCAGTGTGTTAAAACAGATGCTTAAATCGGTGCACCTCAATAGTGCGTTGCGAATTTTACAATTGATAACAATACCGAACGAAGAATTGTTCTCAAATTTGTTATTTCTAACCAAATTTTATATGCGGAAACTTTGCGAATGTTGGAAAAGGCTTATGGTGATTCAGGTTTATCAAAAATACAAACCTAAAAGTGGTACAAATCTTTCGAAGATGGTAGAGAGTTCATTGAAGACATGCCTCGTTCTAGACGACCTTCGACCTCTTCAGCTGAGGAAAATATTAAAAAAAAAGAGTATATGGTGCTTGAAAATAGTCAGCAAGAGATCTCGCCATCTTTCGCAATTCCATTCGAATGATTTTGATGGATATTTAGGGTATGAAACCTTGCTCGATTCTTTCCGATAAAGCTGATTTTTTTTTTCAAAAATAGTACATTTGCTATCGAATTTAATGCCAAAACCCACACATCCACAAGAATTGGATCCGTGGAATTTTTTCTTGCTCCCAAAACTGAAATTGCCATAAA
Organism: Bactrocera tryoni; assembly: GCF_016617805.1. NCBI lineage: Eukaryota > Metazoa > Arthropoda > Insecta > Diptera > Tephritidae > Bactrocera > Bactrocera tryoni. Next base: position 2,120,501 of record NC_052503.1, read on the forward strand.
AAAAATCATTGGCTTAAATGTACTAGTACTTTAAGGGCGATAAACTAAATATTGGAGAATAATTAAATATTTTGCGTTTTATTTACAATTTTCATAGATTTTTTAAATGCTAAAAAATTTGTTTAAACACGCTTTAAAAATACATGCGATATGTTAAGAACATAGTGATTTTTTACTAACAGAAATATCAGTAAATCGAATAATGGAAATTGCTAATATTATTTTTTTCCAAAGTAATTTTTTCTCAAAAACTATTTTAATCAGAATTAAATATTTTAATATAAGTATGTATGTTAAAGATATATCCACAATAACCAGAAGCCCTATTATTAAAGCTAACTCTTGGTACTTCTGAAAACTTAAATTAAATTTCGCATTCCAGTTTTTTCTCCGCTTGATTGAATGCTCTATCCAAGTTTCTGTTTCAAAGATTTTCGATGTTTTGAATATAAAATTTCCACCAGTGTTTTAATTTTATGCTGACATATCGTTGCCTACATTTTGGCGCAATAATCAAAAGCTGATGAAGCATACAAGAAATTTGGATTACTTCACTTAATTAAAAAGGTTATGGTGATATCTTAAACCAGAATATTGCGCATTATATAATATACGTAAGTATGTATAATTGGATATATCCAGTTAAATGTCACAGTTTTTCCTAACGAAAAAGAATTCCATAGACAAGCTCAAGGCCCGGTAAATATAAACAAAAGTGAACTGAAATAATTAATTAAAAATTTTAAACGCCGACAGCAAATACTAATACATGCACAGCCACACATATGTATGAGCATATCACTTTCACCATATTCGCAGCACGAGCAAATAGTGGCACAGACGAGAAGGTGCAACGCACGCACGCGGCACTCAAAAATTTCTTGCAACGGTCTATAAACTTCAGACAAAATGAAGAGTAGCTATTATTTACTTACTACACAACGTAATAAAGTTTCGTTTTGGTTACACACACGCACACACACACACACCCAAGGAAGGCGCATTTTATTTATGTATGCGTGCGCAAGTAAATAAATAAGTTTGCAGACATTTGCTGTCTATACATTTGAGTAGCGACATATATTTAATTTTATTGTTGCCGTTGTTGTTTTTGCTTACATTATTATATTCATAGGTGCAGGCTGTATCATCTGCCTGAAATTGTTTTATCAAGAAATATGCGAGGAATTTCGAAAGGTCACATGCACAAGCCTGACAATATGAAAACGAAAAGCAGAACTTTGACTGCCAATAACAGCAGCTACATTATAGGCACCTTTTGTTAAATTCACTTTTTTTGCTGTCTTTGCATAACTTCAAACGGCAATACGCCAGACGCTGCTTGAGTCGAGCCAGCTGGATGGTAACTCGGCGCTTGAGCGCCTGTGTCTGCATGTATGTGAGTATAAGTGTGTGTATTGAGCGTGCCACCTTGGTAATGTGCGCAAACACATATACAAATGTACATTATATTCATATATGTATGTAAGTAATGTAATCACACATACAGATTTATGAGAATAAGAGTGTGTGTTTGTCAGCTGTGTGCCACTGTTAAAGTGTAAGTATATTTATTTATATTACAGCTGTCATTGTCAGAATTTATGGAAATTGCAAAAATATTTGCCAAACAATTTTCTACAAAATAAAAGCACATATTTCATTCCCAAAAACAATAACAACCAAATCATGCCAACAAGGTGTAAATAAATACAAATTGACTAAAGTCTGTATGCGAGTGTGTCTGTGGATGCATGCTGCACAAACTTTGGCTCACTGAATGTTGTTTACACACACACATACACACATACTGAGTGTGTGCTCATATATTTATAAGATATGCTTTCTAAGTAAATCTGCTGCTGAAATATTCATACAATCTGACTGTCTCAGCGTCGAGAAGTTTGCACCTGAATCCTCTCGATGAAAAGCGGTGGGATAAGCACAGAGGCCTTGGAAGGGGTTAACAACTTTTGCAGTGACAACTGTGTGAATATATACTATGTATGTATGCTCGTATAACACCATGAATTCGCTTATCTGAAAGTGTGCCGCAGCTGATGCCAGCCGGCGCTGTCACTATCGCTCGTGCGCATGTACTTATGTCTGCGTGTGCTGTCAGGCTGTGCGGGAGTTGACAGCAGTTGGTGGGGTAGTGATTTACCTGAGACCTATGCGAAATATCGAATTATGCGCTGATGCCACAGGCATACCTGGGCACACATACACATTTGATTTAGTTTATTTTCTTATTTGTTGTAAGCAAGAAATAACTTTTCAACTAAGAACTCCAATAAACAAATACTTTGAATTGAATTTGTGCCACTTTCGCCACGAAGAGACTTGTGCCAGTTATAAATCATTATTCGTTGATCTCTTGTTGATAAAGAAATTTTTAAAATAAGTCAAATATCGATGGAAGATACATACATAAGTATGTGAATTATTTTTGACAATTCTGATTAGAGAAAATATTTATTATAAAATTTTCGATGTAACTGAAAGGATTTCAAATATACGAAACGGCACCTTCAGGACTTAACAATCAGCCACCTAAGGCATTCAAACCAAAAAGCCAATGGGTGTTATATTTTATGAAAATCTTTTTCAAGTTGGAAAATATATTGGAAGCTTCAAAATACCTTTGGGCTATGACCAATAGCGACCACCACGATTACCATGGTCGCACCTTAAGCTTTTATTAACTTTTGATGCTACTAAAATGTTAAAAATATTCCCTCAAGGCTCATAAGTTGATAATGATCTACTTTTGAGAAAACAACGATTTAATTCAAAAAGTTGTTCCTTTTTTACATAAATCAGAAGAGAAAATTTGGTCTTGAACTTAAGGTCCTTCCAGTCCATGGATCTTAAATTATTCTTATACATTTTTTTTTAACATTTGGAGTTTTCTTCCTTTATATTAGTCAAAACTGGTGGCAACACTAGTGTGATCCACAAAATTTTGTGGAACGAAATATATCACAAACCTTTGATTTTAAGGATTTCACACTCCTTTAATTAAAAATTAATTTTAAAATTTTTTCTGGGTGGCAACTCTATAAAAAATATTTTTATTCTCACAATTCTTTAATAAATTCTTAAAAGTGCAAAGATCTTATTTATGTTAAAACTAAAAACTCTGAAGTTATATAACAATTACATATATATTTCTTAATATGTGGCAACCATTCTGAAGATTTTTTCTTAGCAAATCTTGATTAAAAACAAAATTTTTATTTTCATTGAATAACAGAGTGATTAGATTAAAATATCAAATACCAAAAGCTTCCGACATATGTATATACATACATATGTATGTATATTTCTATGTAAAAATATTCCGAATGTATTTCTGGAGTGTTACCAGTGCTGCAAATATAGTCCCTTTCAAAGCGTATGATATGGTTTTCTTTTAGAGAAAAGGAAATCGTAAATTAGTTTCAAGCAAGAAGAAATTATTTAACGGTACAATTAAATATTCGAGCTTACTCATCCACGGATCATACGACTACAACTAGGACAATACTCAGTAATGAATAGGAATTCATTGCCACAAACTTCACATTAAAGATATAAAGTAATAATAATTGATAAGCAAAGCAATGAACTCAATGTCAAATAAACATAATTTATTTTTGTTGTAACGAGTTGTTGTAATTTTTTTTGCGCAGAAGCCCGTTGAAGCAGTTGAATTGAAATGAATTGAATTGCATGACAGCTCAGCGATTTATTACAAATCGCCTGCCATAACTAACTGTCACGACTGTCAGTCTGCCTGCTGCCTCGTAAGCTATGACGTCTAACCGTCAGTGTTTGGCGGCGTGCGTACAGCTCAACTAACTGTCGACCTGTGCGTACACGCCGTGACAAAATAAATCCCACGGCGGCTGGGTTCTGCTGGCAGACTAACGCAATGCGCGTACAATATTTATAAATTACAAAAACAACAAAATGAGAAAAAGTCGAAAGGAAAAAACAAATCGTCGTAAAATCAAGCAAAAAAGCAGCAAACCGCCGTTACATGCGTATGCGTAAATGTGTGTGCGTGTGCCGCTCCTCTGGCTGACTGTGTCATTATGATTGATGATGATGCACACTTGGCTTTATTTCATGCGCAGCTCAACCATAGATCCCGACCAGCCATCAACGACATCATCATCGTCATCGCACACTCATCAGCGGCGGCGGCAACGCACACATGCGCACCCATACAAGCACAGCTACATGTGTATGGCACACTACATGAGTACGTACGACAACAACAAGAAGCGCCACAGCACAACAGTTGCGATGGAGAGATGATGAACTGTGCTGTTTGCGCACAGCTTTGATGTGTCAAAAGCTTCACCCACAACAACAACTACGTCAGCGGCAGGAGACAGTAACAGCTGCGATGTTGCATCTACAGTGGCGGCTATATACAGCGGCTGCCACAGTACACTGTGGTTAATGTTGCTGACATGTTGTTGTTATTGTCGTTGTTGTTGCGTTTTGTCATCTATTTTATTACATTTTTTGTTGGGTTTTGTTTTGACTGCTGACAGTAACTGTTGGCGAAATCCGTCCGCCTGACAACATTCCAGGCAATCGCATACATTTAGTACACATGCACATGCGCACACACACATGCAGATAGAGTGTTTGGCAAATCGGTTTGTGTGCGTATGGTACCCGTTCATCTGCCGGTTATGTCTATCCCTTCATCTATTTCGTTTCACTGTCTACTCTCTGCTAGTAGACCGTTAGTCAGGCAGTCAGTCAGCAAGTCTGTCCGTCCGTCGGGCTGTCTCTGTTCGCACTTTAAGGTTTGCCACAGCGGAAGTGTCACCATTTGTCAAATGGCAAAAATTGAAAACAATTTCCATGCAGATTACTCATACGCCACAGTGTGCCAAACTCAAGCAGAAGCCAACACGCACACATACACACATGCGTCTCACATATATGTACACACTAAATATTTATGGACAAACAGGATATGCGTGCCTGTCAGCAAAATGTTTCGATATGCTTGCATATGTTTCGGGTGCTCCGGGTTACGCACACACACTCACACACACGCTAACAGACGCTTACACTAATCTAAACAATTTTGGGTGTGCGTATGTGTTTACAAAGGTTTTGCTCATGTGCTTAGGCAATTTGTAATGCTGGTTTTGCTCTTTAGAAGATTTTCGTTGTATTTCTATGGTATTAGGCCTTCATATCGGAAGTCGCTTTTATAAATAAAGCAATTTCCCTTGAAGTTTCAATAAATGAAATCAAAGCAATCGACAATTTTGCGTTTATCCTTGGTAAAGACCATGATTGAATGTTAAACGTTTCAAGCTCAAGCGCAAATATGTTTGCTGTTTGCTTTTGGGCGCATGAAGCTGTTTTCTCGCCTGTGTATGTGGAAGTGCACGTCTGTGTGATGTATATTAAGATATTCGATCTTAAAGCTTAAGGCAAAAGAAAAATGTAGAAGGAAGAGCATCACTTTTAATGGAAGGCATACACGCATCAATTATTGTACCAATTTCATCGAATTGTACACCTGATTGTTACGTATATGGGGCAGTTGTATGAGTTGTACCAACTGATTGGATGAAAATCAAAATTTTTTGATATTTTGTCAAGTTGGTTGTGTTAGTTGGATCTTGTTTGGGTTGGTCGTGCGATTTCAAACGATTTCGCCATTTTATTTCGGCTGTCGAAGAGAGCGCGTCATATATAATAAGTAAAGCAACAACTTCCGAAGTCATGTTTAAGCAACGAAGTGAATATTCAAAATGAAGTTGGCCTCAAAATTGTATTAAAAGTTGTGTCGTATGTAGCGACAAGGGCAATTTCTAGCCCAACTCAATCAACCAACTAATTGTTGTAAAATTATTAAAAGAAGTGTAAGTAAAACTGCTAAAGTTAACCATGACCACAGGCAATTGGTAATTTTTGAGTTTCAGCAATAGTGTTTGGATATAGGTAGCTCACTGAAGGCACCGAATCGAGCCACAAGGGGGTTACTTTATTTTTAAATTGAAGTGGTCAAAAAGAAATAATGAAAGCAAAAGTGATTATAATGTGCTAAGAGAAGAATGTTCATAATTTCCGGAAAAGAAATTTTGTTATTTATTTCGTAAAATCGATGCTCACTCACTCATGATCAATAATTTCAACTTTTTCTACGCTAGGGATATAAATTGTATTTAATAAAAATATATTTCATTCCGAGTCAATGCTCGAATTTCGAATATAAGGGATTATATCTACAATACATTATTTTGAAGACACACTTAAGAGCTTATATTCACTTGCAAATCATAAAGTTATCTCGAATTCTCATCTCAAATGTATTGAGGCTGTTCTTCCACTATCGTCTATCTTCGTTTAAATTAAACAAAACTTCATTTTCATCTATAAACAAAGATCCTAAAATATTTTATTTTGGAGTAATTTTCGCCATCTTATATTTGTTCATAGTTATACATACATATATTCATAATAAGCCTCTTTCAATAAAATATAACATGTCTACTTCGAACTCAATAGCATATTGTTTCTAGGTGACTGAATACAAAAACAATACTATTTGAGAGCAACAAACGCTCTCAAGAAGCAAAGAATATATTGGACTTCATAAAAATTGCTAAAATCAAAAGAGTTATGCAGAGATTTAAGAAGCTGCAACCCACTCTTCGACAACACACGCGCTGTGGCAAGCACACATTACTTGCAGTGAATCTGTATATACATACATATTTGTCATATATATGCATACCATAAGGACAAGAAAGTAAACTCCCGTCAATTACTCATCTCTCCATATGTATTGTGTTAGACTTTTGACTTCGCTACCATGAACGAAAGTATGTTACTCTTTCAGCACTTTTCAATGTTTATGAGCATAGTTCGTAAGTATTGCCAGTGTGTAGCATAAAACGTCGGCACACATACATACATCGATTTGCAAAATTTTATGACGACAGTATAGTGTGACACTCGTGTGTGATTGCATCCCATTCTAGCAGCATTTGTGTACTAAGCAATGTGGCTGCATATTTACTTTGTATTGTGTGGCATTATGTTGTGCAAAAGTTTAATCGAAATTATTGAAGAAAGACAAATTGCTTTTCGCTGCAGTTTCATAAGTCATGCTGAGCACAACAAACTCACCAACAAATCGTACACAAGCCCGCACATACATTCACATGCAAAGGTATGTGTAAGACAATGCAAAATACTGCTGAAACTTGCCACACAGACATGTGTAAGTATATACAATATTTGTACATATAGTATATACATATATGCTATATATATAATTGAATAGTTGTGCTCACAGGAAGCAGCAACCAAATATGTATATTGATAGTCTGGAGCTCTGCTCTGTTTGGGTCATAAAGCTAGAATGCCTTTTTGTTGAAGCTTTTGTCTCTTGGTGTCAAAGGTAGAATAATTTTCTGCATGCATACCAACATATTCAAAATCTTGAATACTTATACTCTTATAATCAAAAGACCTCTATAATAAATATTTTTTTCGCTCCAAGTGTGGAAAGATACGTCCATTCAATAGTAACTTTTGGACTAGTTTCTGTTCGAAAGGAAGTACTTTTGCAATCAGTTTTAAAATGCGAATTCATATATATGATTTATATACCCCGTATGATTGTGAAAGCAAAAATATAAGATCAAATATCTTATAAGCACATCCAATCTGTCAGTTTGCTTGCTCACCTATACGCAGTTGTATATAGTATATAACAGTAAACTCATATGCTCCCACATGCATGCAAATAATCTGCTTCATTTCAATATCTTTTTGTCGTTTTGCTGTCTGTCTTTAATATTTTATTTATGTGCTCTTCTCGCATACAAACAGATGTGCAAGCATAACAGATTATTGTGGGATTTCGTTGTCATATTTGCATTGTGTATCTCTGGGCTTCAATAAAGCTTTTGTTTTTCGAGCTTTGCTTGAATTCTTTTGAAGTACAAAGAATTGAAAATATTTCTTGGTGTGCTGTGATCCTTTTAATATCGCATATGTATGTATGTTAAAATGCATATACTGAAGGCAAAAAATAGTAAGAAGACTTTGATATTATTAAAGTTAAATAAACAACTAAAACTAAATTAAAATAATGTATCTGGAAACTAAGAATTTTCTTATAAATATATTTTTTTTATAAAACCTCCTTCAGTTCTAAGAGAATAGATTCCTTAAGAAGATGCAGAAGAGGTGCATTTCAGTTTGTCTTTAACAATACATATACATATGTACCTATTCTATAAGTCCTTAATCCTAATCTTGTCATACGTGGGGCATAATTACTTCGTTATCACGTAGTTGGTTGTTCTAGACTATTTGTTAAAAAGCGTATAAAGCTCTCTTTTGAACATTTGTAGCGAATGGTATTAACTCAGCCTCGCATTTTTCTAGAGAGGCTCCTAGTGCGACCAACTCGAAAATGTTCCAGCGATCGAGAACCCAAATTATGAATAAGTGGAGTTGACCTGCCAGTGATCTTAAGGCCTTCCTGCCATTTTTGACTATGCTGGCATTTATATTTGGCGTCGACAAAGCCAATGTCGCCAGGATATTGAATATAACTATAAATCCCGTCACTAGTTACTCCGCTTAGAAGATGCTAACTGAATTTGGTAGGCGAATAGAGAGTCAGGTGTCAAGATCATTGAGGTATACACTCGGCTCTTCTCCACAGTCTATTACGGGCCCGTTGTTAACTCTATTCTCCTCCCTTACCAATGTCTTATTTCGATAAAAATCTTTAGGAGGTGATCAGAATTATATTCAGTATGTTTTTAGAACCTGAATAGAAATAAACATTGATAAATCAGTTAAAATAAAAATAAATTAGAATTAATTTCTACGACCATATTTTTATTAAAAAAATATATTTCAATTAAAAATCAACAAGATATATTTCCACAAGATCTCATTTTTTAAACTCAATATTTTTCGCATTTTAAAATACTAGATGCTGTGTAAAATAATTTTTTCCTGTCCATGCGTTTTGCCTTTTTCTCTAATTCTACTTTTTTCCTTTCTCATAATGGCATTATTGTTGCACTGTTACTCGTGCTGTTGTTATAATTTATGAGTGTCATAAATCTATGAAAAAGGAAACAATTTTAAGCAATTTAAAAAAGAACACAAATGCCGAGCACAAAGCAGACAAAGTTAAGTGCAAAGGGTCACGGAGTGGGCGAAGGGCAGGAGGAAGCCAAATGAACGTCACGGCGGCACAATGCCACTGTAGTTAGGGCAGCAAAGCGAAATCAGCGATTGTGTTGTTGTATTCTTGCCGCTGCTCGGCGGCTACAGCACTACATTGCATTGCGAGCAGGCGACATAAAATAAATAAAAGTTATGTTGCAAATAAATACAATTGCAAGCTTTTTAAATAAAATTGCAAGGTTTATTGGCTACTGAGGGTGTTGAAAGGCAGTCAGTTGATAGTGTGATGTTCCCACTTCATGTTGGAGAGGGTGGAGGACAGGGTAGCGCGACTGGTTGTTACTGTCTGTGTTGTAAGTCAAGTGTTATGCGCTGAACGTTATGGTTGATTTTGTGAGATATGCAAAGATACTTACATATTTATATGTAATAGTTTTAGCGGTAATAGAGTGTAAAGCAAACAATCAGTGGTTGCCACTGCGTGAAATTTTATATATTTTGTGCAATTATTGCTATTTATTTTGCTTAAATAAAACGGTTTACTGGGCAACCAAAAAAATTTAGCCAAAATAATAATAATTGGTCAGGCAGACATGTATATACTGCTTTTTCAAATATTAATAAATAATAACTCAATAAATTTTTTTTTCCTTTGTTCTAATTGCAGATTAACATTAGGAGCTGAAACGATTTTTCGTATTTGTCGAACGCATTTTAAAAAGAAGAGCCGATCAATAAATTGAACAACCAACCCACCTAAAATCCCACAAAAGCGTAACTTAAGCTGAAACTTATACCCAACAAACAATCTCCACTCATTCGACGAAAAATTTACACATTCTTACCACAAACACCAACCAACAAACTCCCAAAAAACCAGCAAAATGTGGCCGTCTAACTGTCAGCGGCGCACACTGCTCGCCATCGTGCTCGTCTGCTTTGCCTGCCTCATTGCGCCCGCAGCGTCCCGCTCGCGTGACAAAGAAGGGCGTCGTCGCAGCGATCGCCTCTCAGCCGCCTCTTCCACCTCCGCCTCGTCCACGTACTACGCCAGCAGCGGCAGTGTGAACAGCAACTATGCGAGCATACCTTCCTCGGCCACCAGTTCGTATACGGGTCCCATGGACACGACCGGCTTTTGTGTGCGCCGTCGCGATATGAAGCTCATGTGCTACTGCACACCGGACGAGAATCACGTGCCCGTGCTAAAGGCGGAGTGTTGGGTATTCTCAGATATCTTGCCACAGAACGATACAACCTGGACGCGTTTCTTTCAGCAGAAGCGCTTGCGTGAATTGAAATTTGTCATACAAAATCATGGTCGCCTGGACTATATACCAACGCTAGTGTTTGAATCGTTAAAGAATTTGACCACCATTATTATTGAGTACTCGCAGGTGGATGTGGTGAAGAGCAATGCTTTTGCCAATCTACCATATTTGGAGCGTATCATCTTGACCAATAATCATATAGCGGCTTTGGCTCAGGACGCATTCGCTAATCACATACGCTTGCGTGAGTTGAATTTGGAGCACAATCAGATATTTGAGATCGATCGCCACGCTTTTCATAACCTACCACAATGCGAGAAGCTTTTCTTAAACAACAACAATATCTCTAACTTGCATGACAGCCTTTTTGTGGAGATGCCACACTTGGTGTATTTGAATTTGGCACATAATCAGATATCAGTGCTGACCAGCGACATCTTCAAAGGTCTGGGTAATTTGAACGTGCTGAAGCTGTCGAATAATAACATCAATTTTATCGGTGATACTGTGTTTGCTGAGTTGTGGATCTTGTCGGAATTGGAGTTGGATGACAACAAGATTGAGGTTAGTTGCACTAATATGCGATATAAATAATTTGAAAGGATGTAGGCATAAATGTAATAGTTAAGGTTCTATTTATTCAATAATTGAACTAAAATCGGATTTTGACCTCAAAATATGCTATCTCGCTTTTGTAATATTTTTCAGAGTCATAATAGAAAATCTAATTTTACTATTTGTCAAAGGAACTAATATTTGAAATTCTTTGTCCAACACGATTGAATTAGCTAAATATTTAAAGCATCACTTCTGCTAACACCAGAAATAGTTATCCTCTCCTAAGGTCTTAAATTAAAGAACAATTGTCAACTTCTGCTGAAGATTTATTAATTTATTTAAGAACTCAAGATTTAAAAAATTTTAAAAAGCTTTGAAAGCTCTTAAGAAGTTTTAAAATCTCTTTAAAAATGTAGAAGCTCTTAAAAAGCATTGAAAGCTTCTAAAAATCTTTGGAAAATAAATAATTAATCAAGAGATTTTATAGTTCTTTGTTTATAGTATATACTCATTATATATTACTTTTGAGAGTGATTTCAACATTTGTAAACTAGAGGAAATAATATTCTGACTTCATCAGCATTGAAATTTATGATGTTTCTGCGAGTTTTGGTGTTTGAAAACTTCAGTGATCATCACTGAGTGTTCTGGAATCCAAATTTATGAAGTGAGCATTGGTCAAAATATATCGTATAATATATGTATACTTGATTAGAAAATACAATAAGAACAAGGTGCTGCTCTTTCTTTAGCATAACAATTTTCCACTTGAATATATAAAACTTGCACTTCTCTATAGTCACTCAAATTTACATCCATATATCCATCATAAATAAGAATATTCTTGCATACGGTCATATGTACCCTCGCAAGTGAATACGAATTTCGAACTCAACCACGACTGAAAGCGTCGCACATAAATATGTGTCAGTAGCTTTCTAACACTTCACAGCAGAGTAGTGGATCAAGCACGTCAAGTGGCAGCATAAGTGCGCACACACACTTTCACACAAGCGTAAAACTTTAGTCAAGTACAAATTCTTGTTGCTTATACGCACTGTTGCACCCAGACTTTGCAAGAGTGTCTGTCTGGCGAGTTTTGTTTCAACTAAATTGCACTGCTTATTTTTAGTTTCCCTTTAATAAAGTCAAACTTGTATATAAAATATTTATTTGAAGACAATCGAATTATGGGATTATAAGTGTACTTAAAAGCTTAATTTCAAAATTGTTGACAACTTATGCCAGAAGTAAAACTATTAGAATATTATTCGTTCGCTTTCTGATCATTCCAAAGATAGATCGAAAGTAATTATCCTACTAAGCTAGGGTGGCCCCTTCAGGCCAGCAGTAACAAGCCTCTAAAAAAGGACTCCCCTAAAATACATATAAATAAAGGTATACATATATAACGAGTATTCGGTGCAGAAATGTGCCGGCTAATGTGGGTTAGACATGCCACCTGACAGTTAATAAAGACCGGCGAACATCACTTTCGGCTCAAACATTCCGCTACTTGCACACTTTAACGGCTATGTCCGGTAAGAATAAATGAGTCAGTTCATGTCCAGAGCTAATCAGGAAATAATTAGTTCACATTAAAAATGCCTTAACGGCTGAAAGAGACTTGAATAGAATGCTAAAATGGCCGTAATGGGTATACTCAGTAGCTGAGTAGCTGAGTGAGCGCGAGCGAGTGAGTGATTAAGTTACTTAATAGCTTTGTTTGGCTGGAATTAAAGCAGAAATAAAAGGCGAAAATTTACACTTTTGGCCAGCAATTAAATAATTTAATGACTCGCAGACGTGCTCTTTGTGTGCGCCAAAGATCGTAAATGGCGCTGAAGTGAGTAGTAATTTCATGCCAACCTAACCGTTTAGGAAGCCACATGGACTCAAGGGCAGCAATATTCTCACACATATAAGCATTAAGCCACTAATATACACATTTATGCTGGTGTACGTAGGCAATAAGAGGAGTGGCTGTAACTTTTTATTGCCGAAAAATATTAGTTTTTATGCTTTATTAAATAAGTATCATAAACGTAAAGCTGTGATTTTAATTCCTCTCGAAAATTATTTTATGAAAGCTCAGTCCTTTTTGAGTGCTTATTAAATTTAATTGCAACTATATGAATATAACTGTTGAAGAAGCACAAAAATTAAAAAAAAAAATCTTTTTAAAGGAAAGCTTTCAACTTAAAATATTATGAATTGACGAAAAATAGCTTTTGCAGGAGAAAAAAACCATAAAAAACGTTAACTTTGGTTGCCCCGAAGCTATAATACTCTTAACAAATAGCAGCTCATGCCTTAGTGACTGTAGTGACTTTTTCCTTAGCAATAACCCATACCAAATTTAATGAGTATACCTGGTCAAATGAAAGAGCTTACCATACAAGCATTTTATTCCGCTGTTTTAGTTTGTATGATAGCTATATGCCATATAGATCTGATATCGGCAATTCCGACAAATAAGCAGTTTCTTGGAAAGCATGAAACTGAAGGAATGGTTTGCAGTTAGCTAAATTTACACTGCTCCTCACGTTAATCACTTAGTTATATATATACATTATAGGGTTTCTGACGTTTCCGTTTGGGAATTACAAATTTCGGAGCAAACTTGTTTTTTTAATATATTATCTTTCAGAAGTCATTTTGTGTATCATAAATACCAAATGGGTTTGGAAATCATACTGACGGTTTGCGTCTTAACTAAAAAAAAGTACAGAAAGTGTGCGCCTAACAATGTTTGAAGGTCTGAAGAAAAACAAAAAATATTCGCTGTATACAACAACGAAAGAGCTAGTTTCGGACCAAACAGAGCAATAAGTAGGAATGAAGAATGTAATACCTTGTTCAAGCGAATAATATGGTAGAGGACAGTAATAGTATCGCCATGAAAATTAACTAAATTTACATTTATTACATTATATACATATATTTTCCTGATATTCATCCATCATGAAAATATTTTTTAAATTTCATAATATATTAGTACAAATATTGAAATCTAGCACAAACATGACATACTATTTTATACTACTTTCTACCTGTCATTCATAAAATTCTGCTATGATAATATTAGCCCATTTTAGTCTAGTAAGTTAGTTTGCGCATATGCTAAACTTGTGTGTAAAGAAACGTCTATTAAATCCCTTTAATTGGCTTAATTACAGCGCATTTCGGAACGTGCTCTCGATGGCTTGAATACGCTAAAAACGCTGAATCTTCGCAATAACAAGCTGAAGAAACTCGACAACGGACTACTACGTGGCACACCCGCACTCCTCAATATCAATGTGCAGAGCAACGAGTTGGAGACTTTGACATTTTATACATTCCAGCCAATTATGGATAATTTGGTCAACAGCACAAGTGAACTGCTGCTGTCAGGTGAGTTTCAACTAGCAGACAGTCCGCATTGCTTCTTGGTCAAACAATCCGCAAGTTCTGCCATTAAATTATCGCACAGTCAGTTACTAAAGCCGACGTTCGCAAATATTTGCATTATAATAAGCGTATGTGTGTATGTGTGGGCATACTATATGTATGTTCCTATGGCGAACTGCTGACGTGTCATTTGTAAATTTGTCGATATGGCTGCGTCATGTAGATATGTATGTGTGTGTGTTATATTCGCTGTTCTTTGCTAATTACACTCACTTGTCGTCGGCCAGGCTCTCCCTCCACGCGACTGTAGTACGTGTCCGTGATGACCGACGCTTGAATGTCGGCTATTTGCAAATTTCTTTTCAGCCAACTGTCCTACGTGTTTTGCATGCGAAAGCGACGGTAATGTTTCTGCAGTTACTGAAAGAATAGCTGAGTAAGCTAGATTGCGGGTGTGTGTGTGGGTGTGATGTATGTATATTTACTATTTTAAAATTAAAACCAACAAATCAAGCGCTTTTTTATAGAAATCAGTCGGCTGAAAAAGTATATGTAAGTCTATGAACTTGTTAAGGTCACTAGGAATTAAATACTTCATGGTTAAAAGATTAGACTTTAGGCTTAGACTAGAACATTATTAATATCAATTTTCAAAAATATTTCTAACTTTAATATTTTTTAAACATTTCTGGCATCTTAATTAGACTTTTAAGATTTAATCCCTATTAAAAGAGTTTTGGACGCTCTTAAAAAGCTTTGGAAAATATATTTTTTTGATTATTTTTCGATTTCTAAATAGATTTTCAATTAATGGATGTTGTAAAGCTTTCAAAAGCTTTGAACTGAGTTTAATTAGTATTAACAGAGTTTTGAAAGATTATAAAAAAATACTTCGAAACATTTATTTGCTGAATACTTTTGGCTTCTTCAATAAATTATTAAGATTTAGTCTCTACTGAAAGTGTTCTCAACGCTTTTGAAAGCTATGAAAATATTTAAGACTTAACTTATTATTGTAAGGGTTTAGAGATCTTTTAAAAAGCTAGTGTTTTATAGGTTTGAAAGCTTTTAAATAGCTTTGAAAAAATATATTCGTTACAGACCCTTCCCTTCTTAAATAATTTTTTTAGGCTTAGCGCTATCAAAAGTAGTGCGAAAGCTTTGAGAAAGCTTTGAAAAATTACTAATGGAAGAGTTCTGAAAGTTTTAAAAAAGCTCTTCTAAAGTGCACTAGAATATGATTATAGACTGAAAGCGATCGAAATTAAGTGCTTTTATAATAAAGCTATAAAATGCGGACATATGCTCAGATCGGATCATACATGCTATAGATGCTTTACAAAGTGATCGATCAAAATGAAGCTTATGAGCTTTTTATACTCTTTCGTGCATAAGAAATGCATCTTTAAAGGGTATTATAGTTCGGTATTTCCGAAGTTAATATATTTTTTTGTTTTTATTAAAATTACAATAAATATTATTAGTAACGCTCGCATTTTCCTGCACTGCACCCTGAAAAGCATCTGCCAAACAATATATTAAACAAGAACATGTCTATGTATGTGTGTATCTATAATATATGCTATATGTGACTATGAGGTCATAAAAAATTTTCTCACATAGCTACACACATCTCAACACTTCGTTGCTCGGCGTTTATGTGAACTAGTTCGACGTGACGGCGAGAATTGCACTCATTAAGGAAATGTTAAATCGTCACTGCTAGAGTGAGCATTTCCGTTGACATTTGCTGCCTGCCGCCTGCCGCTTGCCACATTCCACTTACGGCAGTTTCATGTGGCACGGTGCAGTGACCAGTGCTGAACTCCGCCAGTGCCAATGTGAGTGGGAAAAGACTAGAAACCAACAAAAACAAAAAAACAAATAAAAAATGTGGCAGTAAACCACATGCAACCATGCATACAAACAAACATATCGTTACATCTAACTCGTTAATGTCCTTTGCTGCCACTATAATTTGCCACAGTTGAAGGTGTCGAAGGTGATAAATGGCAAATATTATAACAGTGACTTTTATTTGACTATGATTGCATATGCAGCTGATTGACTGTTTGGAATATTAATAGAGAATTTGAAGTGAATTAATAATAATCACCTAAAATTTTATTTTATTTGCACACACAAAGAGTAGCAACAAATTACTGGCAGTGGCAGGCACCCGGTGCTTGCAGCTGCCACTTTTCACACAAAATTTCCAATCAACTGAAATTGTCAGAGTAGGCCAACATACGCGTGCACACACACACACACACATGCATACGAATAGAAATAATTTTGCTAAACGTTTTGTAATTTTCCAAATTCATGTCTGGCGCCTACACATGGGCCCCAAGCAATTTTCATAAAATTAAATGTGAATTCATACGAACCTGCGCACACACGGCTCACCAGCTTGCATGCTAGCACATCTATATCTGTGTGTGCGTATGGCACTTGGGTGTGTTTGTAGTAGCTAAATTGTCTGCCTAATTGTCGAAGTATTTCAATTTTTCATCCGTGCGGCGCGCACCCGCCCTTAGCCTTCAAGCGAAAAGTGTCCTAAAACTACTTGTATGTGTGTGTGTGTTTAGTGGCGCTTCCGCCTCGCCTCCCTTTAACCTTTAACACTCTGCTTAATTAGCACCTTAGTGTTGAAAAATAGTTCAATGGTTTTTGCTTTGTTTCGGCACTTCGGTTTTGTCAATGCCGTCCGACCGATCGACCAGCCGCAACGTGGACCCGTTTCGCCTTGTCGAGAATGAGGTCTACCACGATACCGGCGACGCTGTGAAAGCTTTACAAAACTGAATTGAAGCTAATGGCAGCCATTTAGTAACTTATTTACACATGCAAAAAGCCCGACAGAGGCACCAACACACATACAAAAATATATATGAATATGTGTGTGTGTGCTTGCACACTGATAAATCGCTGGTACTCATACACATATGCATACGTGTATAACGGTATACATATTCATTTGCATTTTATAACAGCGCACAGTTGCCAGTTAATTGGGTCTTTGTGTGTGTGTGTTTGAAGGCTGTGCTGATTGAGTATGTGTTGGTAGTGTATGAAATTAGCGTATTGCATGAAACTCACACACAAGCACTCTTATGCATATTTAAATATATTTGCTGTTGGGTGCTGTAATTGCATTTGCTAATGGGTAAGCGGCGGTAAATTGCCTCCAAATGACTGAAAATTACTTGAAAACATTCGTTTAACTTTATTTTTATGGCTCGTGGTGCTGGTGTGCGTTGCCAGATGCTTGCGCATAAGTTTTTAATTCACTTACACACATTGATTATGCCTATTCATACTTCATGCACGCATAAGTGTGCATGTGTGTAGGCACACACCAGCGCATAACCACGCCGAAAACAGTTAGAAATCAAAATACATTTGTTTTTGTAGCGATTTATCATTATACGAAGTGCTTTTCGCAATAAGTGAATGATGCCACAATTTAGAAATATTATATACGCTATAATTTCGGTAATGACGGAGACAAGCACATTCGCTCTGCAGTTTTATTCGCCTTCATAAGGAATGGTTTGATTATATGATTTAGTTCGGCAAATGCATTGCAAATACATTAACAGTGTTACTTTTCTTAAAACTTTTGTATATACATAGACATTAGATTGTCCGTCGGTATCCAAGTTAAATTATTTTTGCTGGCGTCCTTGAAGTTTTACTTGCTCCGCACACAAAGTGATCCTACCTAAACAAGCAATTTTTATTTTCAGTTTAAGCCACGACTAAAACATTTTAATTTTCAAAAATATTTAATATGAGGTACTTTTTACCTTAAAGAGTTCCTCAAAAGGCATCTGCTTAGCTTTCAGCATAAAAACATTCTTCTAAAAAATTATATGAACACGGAATTTAAAAGGCAAGTTCAGCCTATAAGTAACATAAGAGGACTTTGTCGTTTTCAAATTTTGTTGTTCCAATGCAAAAATTGTAGTATTCACTTCCTATTATTTGCTGGAATACTTTCTGGTAACAGTATACCTTAAAATTTATCGTATTTTCTTTATTCAGAGATATGGAGATAATAATAATCTTTTTGTTAGATGAATTAGTTCTTAATGCCAATCTCCCTTGCCCCTGCTCTTGATGATTAAGTTTATTTTCCTTTTTTCAAACTCGATACTATAGAGCATTACATCGTCCTAGAACAACGGTAAAATTTCAGTTATACAAAAACTTCAGTTCCTCAAAAAGAGGAAATCGATTGTAGTCCGTACGTCGTTTGATGAATGTAAGCTAGCTTTATGTAATCTAATCCTTAGCCACAAGAGACATAAAACTCGAACAGCAAAATCCGATTTTTTAAACTAATTATTCTTATTGGACCTTAAAGCAACTTGTTTTCAACTTAAAGCTAAACACTCCTGAATGCCAGCTAAGTCCATTCGAGTCTCGAAAATTCGTCATTTAGTTTGAAATCAGTGAGCATTTCTGAACTTTTTACGCCGCATTTGCACATTTCTCTCTGTTTTGCTTCAGAATCCCTGAAAATATTTACGAGGAGAGCTATGAAGGCGCTTATATTTGTCATACTAACTAATTGAGCAATTGAGTGGCTGACTGCCTGCATGACTCTGGTGGCGAAAGTCACGAAAAAAAAAATCGGAAAGATAAAAAAAATGCAGTGAGTTCAAGTAACGCTGGGCTGGCAGCAGAAGTAAGGCAAAAACAGGCTGAAGTAACTGATGGAAGTGAACAGACATTGGCAAAACCGAGAAGCAATCGAAAGCAAGATGTCAAACTGTAGCGAAAGTTCAATTCAAAGAAATGTTTCGAAAAAAGGGCAATCAGGCATGCACACGGTCACACAAATACAAACCTACACTATGTGTTCATGTATGTATATCTATCTATCTATCAATGTGTATGTGTGTAATAACCACTTTCAAGTGATGGATTCCATTAGTGCATAAAAGACATTTCGTTATTGCCATCTGCGTCTCCACGCTCCTCAGCAGCGGCAGTGGTAGCCAAGAACAAATATACCCGTCTCCATTTTGCTTTGCGCTGCGCTTTTACTGTTTGTCCAACTAAAAGTGTGACTGGCTGATAAACGGAAAGTGCTGCTACATCTAGATGTTGTTGTTGTGTTCGGTGTGCTTATGCCAAGGTATGCGCAATATTTGCCTGTTGCACGCTCGATTGCCACGAATTTCGATATTTGAACATCAAAGGAAAATCGTTTGTCGCATGCGACTGCCGCCACTTATTCTATGTAAAATGCTCACGATTTTACTTCTAAGTGTTGTTTGCTCAATTTTTATTGCTGCGGCGGTTGGTCGATGCACTTTGCGCCGCACTATTTCACAGTGCACAACAGCTGTGCGTGGCAGCGCGTCGGCGCTTACTTTGTGCCATAAGTCAGTAGTTAAACAAGCGGTTGGTGTGGCGTTAAAAGCGACATACAAACAACACCACCAACGACATGATAACAGCATCCATTTACATCAGCTGTTAGCAGCAATGTGGCTTGTTGTTCTTATTGTTGCTATAAGCATATGCAACATATGCAACACCAGCGGCATCTTTGCTTAAGAGCAACGCGCTTTATACGTTGTTGGTGTTGCTGTTAACAACGGCACTTTTCACCGTTATATTGTTGCCGACAGCAAAGTGTTGCAATGATGCGCTAAATATTTTGAAAGCATTCAAAATGTCAACGGATTGATGATGTCGCCGCGCCTCAACAGCTGCTCGCGGTAGGTGGGGCGTGGTGTGGTGTCTGTGTGCAAGTTGCGATTTTCCTTTACCACCGCTATTTGCAGTTATTGACTGCTCTTAGTAGCGCTTATAGTAGTTGTTGCAAGCGTTGTTGCTATTGTTGTTGTTAAGTGACTCTTACCAGCTTGTTGGTGATGTCACAGTGCATTTCCGCGTGTCCCATTGCCTCAATGTTCATGCATTTTTTATATGTCACATTCAACACTGTCAACCGTGAAGGCAACAACAACAGCAACAAGTGTGCGCATCTTTTGCCACGCTTGCCGCTTTTCGTAGTGCATGTAGTTGCTGTGTTGGTACGCGTCGAAAACTTAATGGATTGAAAGTGTTTCAATGGCGCTCGAGTGTTTTTACTTAGTTTATGGCAACACATCGAATTTTATGTGCATTTTGACACGCCAGACATTTGGCTCTATGCTCACGATGCTTGTGTGTACGTTTGTGTGTATGGTGATTACAGCGACTTGAAAGGTGACATCGAATGGTGTTCAATTTCAATATATTTGGAAAAGTGCAATCTTCGACTTTATTTTGCACAAATTTTGAGTTTTATTTATGTTTTGGCAATTTTTTAAATAATTGGTCAAAATGGGTTCACATTTCACTGCTATATTCAATAATTCAGCTTCGAGTACATAAATGAGGAAAATTAGATTTTTTAATTAGTCGAAAATAAGGACGGTCTTTATGTTTTTGAAAGGTGGATGTGCTTTTTCAAAGAATTTGAGGTTTCTGGTGTGGAAAGTGCTAGCAACCTACGCTAGATTCACAAATTGTTCCAAAATATTCTATATATTTTCTATGATGATCGCAAATATATGTATAAACATATAAAAGAGCAATCAGCAATGCGCTTAAATATAGAAGTATTTTTCATAATATCAAATGGTGGCACGATCCTATGCAAAACACTTCACAGAACCTACCTTTTACTTTTCTTTTTAAATGTTGCTTGCTTTTCATTATAAGCAACTTAAGATATCTTCACCTAGAGACATGACATGGTCGGGGGATGATATTACATTAGAATATTTTTGAAGCATTTCCATTTATATTCTTATCCCAGACCTGAGCAACTTACTGTTCCTGCTTTCATGCAGTGGAATCCTACCTGACTAGCTCAAGCAGATTGTTCAAGAGCTCACCACATCAATATTTATAAATATGTAAACACATGCACTTCTAATCGTTACACAAGTGATAGTTTCACCATAGCGGAGCCGGGCAATTGAATGCCCAGAAATAACGAAAAAAGCCGAATAGTTTTAATACCTCTTCCATTCGATTCTCTCACAGAGGTACCAGAACAAAATGCAACATGCGAAGCAATATTTGTCATAGGTCCACTTACAATCACAAATACACACACACAGTGGTGCACATAGTGGCATGATCAAGCGCAGCTGGTGTTGCACAAGAACATTGGAAATTTATTGTGGGAAAAAATTGGTTTCAGCCTGCACCAAAACTAACACAATGCACAGGCACTCGGTGGAACAAAACTGCGGACACTCCATGTGGCTTTACAACACTCCGATGACCAACAAAACACTATGTTGCATGGCAAGCAGCGGCCGGTGCGGAGCAATAATAAACATTTGTTATGTGCAACAGCAGCGTAGAAAGCGGTGACAGCCTGAATTGAACTGAAATAGAAGCCGTAACAGAGCTTTTTTAGTTTTGCTTGAGCATTAAACTGTGAACGCAATTTTTGGATTGGAAAATTTGCGCTTTGTTAACAATTTTAGAATGTGACAGTGGCGCAAATTGTGATAGTGGAGATTTTTAAATCTATATTTTAAATCTACTTATATATTTTATAGTGAGAAGAGCTTTTCTTGATATCTGCCCTTTGTAATCGTCATAAAACACCAAGTAAAATTTTATTAACAAACACATTGGCCAATAACGAAATCTGGGTGGGTTAGCTAAGACCTTAAATATCGAAACAAATTTTCTTGAGAGGAACTAATATCTTAAATCATTTTTTTCTGTTTTAAATATAATATTTTGATATATTATTTATTACAAAAATGTGTAGACTTATTAAAAGTCCTACATGGCCATCAAGAGAGACTTTCAGTTATAGAATAAGCCAGAGAAACCAAGGAGTGTTAAGGATGAGTAAGTATTTATAAAACTTAACTGTGAAATTTAACTATTTTATTTTTTATTAAAGCTATGAAGGAACATTGAGCGGCATCTCTTATGTAAAATTTTAAAAAACAAAATTGCACTTCATATTTTGACCCTCAGGAGCAGTTGTTGCAGCAATAGAATACTTTTTGTTGGCAAATTGGGAAAGAGCGAATAATTTGTTAAAAAAACAAATATTTTTCTCTAAATTTTGGAAGTATTTTCGTTAACTATGTATAAATATCTCCTCCATATATTAATTAATTTAAAACAATAATTTTCTTATGAAAAAACTCTCAAATATCACTTTTTTAAGTGTATACAACTTAAAAGTCGAAAAATATACGTTAATTTCAAAGAAACCAATATTTAAACAACCCACTGAACGCCTCAAACTTTACAGTCAAGTACATTGATAACTAACAACAAGCCAAAATTTCAATTTACAACAACAGCGTTGTGTTTTTATCACGAGACTCATGCACTGCTACAACAAAACGTTGCGTCTATATGTGGTATGAGCTGTGCGCTTAGAAGTATTTGAGAAATAGTGTTGGACAACGCGGCGTATGAGTGACTAAGCGCGAGAGAAAACAGCGCTTGGGCGACACAACAGTTCTTTGCACTACAACAAAAAACTAAAGGCTGTCGAATGGCAAATAAATGCGCGCAGTATAAGCCAATACCAGCGTATTTACTTGTAAAATTGTTCCGCATAAATGTACAAACGAAGCATGTGAAGAAGCATTTCGGAACGCGCGCTCGAAGCTTTTGCGACTTCACTCCACAGCGGTGCCGTTAAATACCGTATACATATGTATATGTGCATCCACTCGACGCTTGCAGCACGTACGGTGCTACTTTATGCGGCTTGTTTATTTTCATTTGATGCATGTGACTGACCACTTCCACATTTCTACACGGCTGTTGCCGCTCACACGACCTGGCAATAAATTTCACATTCGACAATTTTATGTTGTTATTTTGCCAACTGACAGCTGTGCCATGGCGAGTGTGAGTATAAAAAGTCTATAAAATTCGATTCCTAGAAGTAAAATCGCGCATAAACAAAAATATGTTTCACTTTTTGTTATTATTGAGTGTTTCTGCTGCGTGTGTGTGCGGCAAGTTGACAGCTGTCATGATGTGCAGCACCGATGGGAGCCATAAGATGCTTTTGCAAGGCAGTTTTTTCTCAATAAATCATTGGCAACTGCTGTCGATAAAATAGGCAGTTTTAAAAAACGTAAATAAAATAAGCAAAAAATAATAATTTTGTTAAAAATAAAAAATCTGCTCGATTGGTATATTTGTGTGGTAAAAATTTGTATTTTATTAAGTAAAGAAACTAAAGCTAACCTTAATTTGCTTGATTGTCGGTTCTTAAAAGTATTTGTATTCGATCACGAAATGTTCAATATATTTATTAACATAACTATGAGTTTTGTTTTGTTATAAGTAGATCTGACATGCATATCACTATGAACTTCTATCTCAGATTTCCATATATGAAAGCAATGAAAAAATATGAACAAGATTTGTTAAATGTTTAAGAGTATCTTAGTATCATATTAAGTCCTTCACTAAATAATTTCTTTTTTTAGTGCAATTTGAACACGATTTTTCATTGCGTAAAAGATTGTATGAAATTATGTAGTTTCTATTTTGCTACCTTTCGGGAAAGTTTTTGCTTATACGCTCATAAAATATTTGATATTTGCAGGCAATCAGTTTGTTGTAGTAGTTTTTGACAACCTGGTTTGAGGAGAGAGTTCTCCCATCCAAAAATATTTCAGAGACCTAAACATAAAAGTCCGAAGGAGCCAAGTATGAAGAATATAGTGGGTGTGGTAGCGCATCTTATTCAAACTGAAAAAGCTTTTGTCAAGTCATCAAACTTTTATGAGTTATCGCGATATTGCTTAGTGAACGACCCAATAATATCGTCTTACATACTTTTTAAATTATTTAAATCGCACTTCGCCTTATAATTTTCATTTCAATGAGAATATCTTTTCTTTAAAGTAGATGGCGCAGGCAAAATCAAAGCTATACAAGCCTTAGAAAAAAATATATAAGCAGTTAGAGCAATACCTTCTTATTCCTTATCTGATTACCTTTAGCAATTATATTATAATCACCCCTGAAAGAAATACTCAGTTTGAAATAAAGCTGTTTATGTAGAGAAATAAATCTTTCTGATTAGATGCAATCACTCTACTGATTATTTTATTTTATCATACGGATATAGAAATTTATATAAAATCAGTTATTTCTAGTAAATTTTACAAATCAAAAAATATATGTCAGCGATATAACAAGAAAAATCAGTCAAGAGCATTACTGACCATCAAAATGTGTTAAATATTATGTTAAACGCTTCGGTATGATTTATTTCTAACTTACAATTGCCTGAGCTATGTGAGCATACAAAAATCTTTTAAAACATATGAAAGGTTGATTGTGTTATAGTGTGTGCATATGTGTATGTATATGTGTATGCACATGTGTATGAAAGTTTTGAAGAATTCTATAATCGTTAAAACAAAAAACAAGACCGGTTAACCTTTTAAACAAGTTTGTCTATATTTATTTGGGTTAGCTATTAGAAAACACTTATTTAGGTGTCCACTCATATGACTCATATGACCAAGCGTATATTGACATATGTACATACATATTTTAACCACACACATTTACATGAATACCCTTTTGGTTGATTTGTGGCCTTTAATATCGTTCCTCCCATATGTTCATGACTATTTGGATATTTAGGATAATATCATACATATTTGCATCCAACTATAAACTGTATACATAAGTATTTTACATAACTTCTGTGTAAACATACATAAGAAAATATTTAAGTTAATCGTAAAATATTTGTGGGTTTTTCTTTGAAAAATCAAAATGGATATTTTGAACCGAACTTTAGGGATGGCCTCTGGAGTATAAACAATAAGTGTGGATTCTAAAAGAATTGTCAAAATTAATTACTTAGAATTAATTTCACATAAATTTTTAATACTTCACAAAATTTTAGTACTTAGTTAAATTAACATAACCTATAAAAGCAAAATCAGAAATCATCAAAAAAAATTCAGTGGCAACACTCACAACATGCGAATTGAGAAATATATTTAAATCAAATATTCTTTCATTGCTATAAAACATTCGCCCTAATTGTCTCCTGAGCATCAATCAGCTGAGTAAGATTGCCCAATAATCACTCTACACTTTGATGTAAAAGAGACTTAACTTAAAAATGTTAAATTACTTCTGATTGCCTTAGCGCGCCGTCGTTTTAGCAAAGTTCAAAGACCATTTCTTTATTTTCATTCGACTTCTTGATGAGAGAAATAGCGTAGCGCCTGGCAATTGCAACGCTCTGGTTTTAGGTATGCAGTGGTCTGCAGCTCTATTTGCAAAACGGAATGTCGACAGTTCGTGCACTCTCATGACCGCGGAACTGCTTTAAAACAATGAAAAAGAACGCAAAAAATAACGTAACAAAAATTAGCTCCATCGGCCAAAGCAACACTAGAAATACAGCAAAAAAGCAGGCAATCCCCACCAAGGCAGGCCATCAAAGCGCCAACGAGCCGTGGTCTATGTAATCTAAAAATGAATAAAACCGTTCTTACACAAACAGTAATTCGAGCCTTTTTGGTGGGCGAGAGAAACGCTCACCATCAACCGAGCAACCGCGCAGCCAACAAACCCAACACTAAAAGGGGCATTTGCAGGAAAAGCGAATTGCCAAAAGCGAAAGCGATATTCACCATTTTTTCCGATGAAAAAAAAAACAACAGCAAGGCAACCCAAAATAGAGCAACAATAAACTAGATGGCCTAGTTTTAGTCTGCTAACTTTTATTTTCGGTGAGCGTTGTAAATGTTCATGTACTGTTGATTCTTGCGCTCACAGAACACAGACGCTTCCACTACGCTCATCCACATGCACACACACACACTATAAATGTATGTATAAGTGTATAGCACCACTAGTGTACTTATGCGCTAAAGAGCACACCTTGTACATGTTTAAACCGAGCAGTGTTGGCTTTGTGCTAAACGAGAGCTCCTCCGCGCCATCGCCGGAACCGGCTTCTTCCTCTGCTAGGCTTCCTAGGGCAGTTGGTTGTCCTCTCGAGGGTTTTATCATTTTTATTGCATGCCTCAAGAGTCTTATGTATGCAAATTAAGTTCGCAGCATTACGACTCCGCTATAGTTCAGATACATACACACACACCTACACAGGAGTGCATATATGTGTGCTTCAGACATACTTGCTTCGTCTTCAAGCTTCCGCCATGCTGCGCCTACTTAGGTGACGGTTATCAGCGGCTGCTGCTTCGCAACATGTTTGTTGTTGTCTTTTGGAGACTTTCTTCGGTCGTCTCAAATTGACCTATAAGTGTTGTCTATGTGCGCGACATCTTACTTATATTTATACATAAGTACATATGTATACGTATTAGATGCTGTGTATGGTAGAGTCTTACATATTGGCCGCAGTGGTTCACTTTTCGGGTTTGCTTAGTGATATAGTTTCTTCTTGAAATTCTTACTCTTGATTGTTCTACATAATAAGTTCCTGCTCGTTCTATTTAAATTCTATTACATATGTGCTAAGGCACCATTTGGCATAATAAACCTATTTTTCGCTCTACAATTGCCTACCAAATACAAAAAACTAAAAGTAAAAAAAAATATATAATATAATTTGCAGATTTATAAGCATAAATGTAAGTATGTAATTTTTTAAAAAACCTTGCCTTCTTTGATTGCTTATTTATGAAGTTAAATTGACTAAGACTAGAATGTTTATTTATATTTACAATCTGATCAAAATTTACACGAATATATCCATATAAACTGCAGTCGTGGAGTCATCGAAATTGATTGATGCCATGACAGCATTGCAAAAGTTGAAGAAGCCATGCTTGTAAGTAGTCGTGTTGGCATCAGAGACATAGTGGGAATGAAGCGTGTCTCTGCTAGACTCTTACTAAATGACAGTAGCCTTTGCAAACACGACGTTGAGTAGAGATCGAAAAAGAGATGCTCGAAACCCCTACATTATTCTAACACATAATTTATGGTAGCTAATCGTATGTTTAAGAGTATGATAACGAAACTGTCCAACAATCTAGCGAATGATGCTCTAAAAATGAGATGATAACGAAAAAATAAAATTCGCTAGAATTATATATCGTATGAGGAAAATTTAAATAAGCTTTGGCTAGCTTTTATTGGCTCAGAAATTAAATTTAAGGCGATAATAAAGACTGTGTGAAATTGTAATTTGCTTCAAATTTGATCAAATAGTAACCTCGTCCTCTTTTCATGTTTTAACTCTTGAGTTTTATTTTACCTCCGACGACCGTATTAAACAGACAAAATCTATGATACAAATAATATCGTAGAGCACACTATGCTAATATTTAGATCATTTCCTTCAGTGTCTAGAAGAAAACTTCAACAAGGAGCATTCAATGCCAATTTGGTTATGAAGATGTAATATATCAACAGAATATACAGAACGACTGTTTCAAAGACTCGATTTCCATTAAGAAAGGATATGCGTCCAACTCATTCGCTATGATGGACATTTCACAGTTTCGATAACTTTTCATGTATTTCCAGAAATTATACTTTCATCTATCTGTGATATCTCTCTCAGTTTTTGAGATATCGATTTAAATTTCGCACTCGTCCTTTACACTTAAGGAGCTGTACATTTGCTGGAAGTGATGTAATCGAACCAACATAGAATACATTTGCCACACAAACTGAATGAGACAATCAACGATCGGGATCAGGTCCCTTTATGACAATTTTTTGTAATAGATGAGATATCTTTTCAGAATATGGCATACATTTTTGTCCAAGGCAACGATGCAATCTTTGAAAAAATTGTTTGCATTGGACAACTAAACATTTAGCTGCCATACTTACTGACCAATAATAACCAAGTACTCATACGAAAAAATTTTTTGTGAGGGTATTACAGCTCCTGCGCAACCGAAATTAACTTTTTCTTGCTTTTCAAAATCTTGCATGCCAGCCATGATATAAATTAATCAAAATCCAATTTCTTGAGCGCCGCCTGTGCCGCTTGGAAAAAGGATATTAATAATATTTCACTTCCAAAGGCAATCAAAATAGATATGCGCGATTTCGGTGAAACTTCACCAATCAAGCAGAAAAAGTATTAATATATTAAAAGCAATCTACACCGAAAAAACGCATTTCCTTACACTTCAACGGACACGTGAAAATTTACACACACATCCATACAAAAGCATTTCCGCGAAACGTTGCCATATTATTATCAACGAAAATTTAATAATAAGAATTTCGCAATAAACTAAACGCAAAACGATTTCAATTTTCAATCAGCATCAGTAAACGTTACTCTCGCCACCACAACAATAACACCAACAACAATATTCCTAACTGTTTATGTGCGTATGTATGTACATCAGAAAGCGCTGGCTCACTCACCACTCACACAATAATTCGCCGGCTTACTTTTTATCAAATTATTTGATGCAATCTACCAAGCGAAAAGCAAAAGATCAAACAGTTCAACGCCCCTCTAACCGAAAGACAAAAACACACGAAAAACCCGCCACAACAACAAACAATGATGGCAGAAATATTAAATAAGCAAAAAAGTTTGGCGCAAAGTTGTTTCCCACTTTTTTGTTGGCAATATATGGCGGAGGGGAAGTGCGCTATCAAAGCGCTGTGTGCGAGGCAAATAAAGAAAGCTGCGAAAAGCCCGCACAGGCTCAAACACAAACGCAAATACAAACACAAGCGCTGCAAGCAAACAAGCCAAACGGCAAACAGATAAAGAGTCAGTCTAACAAACCGAAGGGAGGAATGGGAACAGTCTTACGCCGGCAGGCCGACCGCCAAAGAAGTCATTGCAAACGATTTAGCATTACCGACGAATAAATATTACGCTTGGGGATAAACATTTTTATGAAAATATCCAAACAAATCAATGTGGAAATCAAACAATCTTCGATGAGCTGAAAGTTATGACCGTTAACAGTGGTCGGGCGCTTGGGTGTTCGGGTGGTTGGCTGCTTAGGCGGATGAGCGCAAACGAAATTGCCAGTAAACGGAAATTCAAATACTTTCTGACAGCGGTGCGTGGAAGGGTGCTTGGTGGTGTTGGCAGCACATATGCCGACCGAAATTTGGGGTGTGAAGACACTTTCATTACTTTCTTCATTCACTGCTTTTTATTACTATTATATTTTGTTTGTGCGAGGCAGAGGGGAAATTGTGATTTGCAATTCCATTACATTTTGCAAATTAATATTAAATACGTTATTGCAACGCTCCTGCTGGCACTTCTACGCACACAAACACACATTTGTATGCATTTGCAGCGCGCTGAAATCTAAGCGGGTGTTTGGCCATTCTTTCGCCTAATGCCCAAATCACTTCATTACACAACACTTCAAGCTCGTCGCAGCGCCGATGTGTGTCACTGATATCGCCGCGCTTCACTGTGTATGCGAGTGTGGGGGTGTGTTAGTGGTGGTTCAGGGTCGCCCAAGCGCCAGCTGATATTACATTTTAATGATGCAATTGTTTTCTTATTGATTGAAATGTATTGGCACATTTGCTGTGGACTATGGATATTTCATGGACTTTGACAGCATTTCTCCCACGGCTTAGCTTTTTGCTGCCTACCCTCTTGTAATGGTCGACCGCTCAGCCCCATCGGTCCAATGTGCTCTGTAAAGCAGTAATAATAATAAAGGGGGCTTGTAAAAAATGATCTCAAAGCACATCAACTGTGAAAGACAATGCAAAGTGGCGAAAGTGTCAGTAGATTAAATGTTGAAGGCAATAATAAATGGTGAATTTTGCTTTTATTGAAATCGGAATTCTAAATGATGTCGAGCGTATTATATTTGCTTTTCTCGGCCGCGCTGCGCTTAGCGGACATCAAAGCCATCACAATTTTTGTTGTTGTGCGAGTTTTGGGTGATTTTGTGCTATCTGCCTTAGGCTGCAAGTTCTTTGCATTATTTTTATGAGTTTTTGGTGTAATTTATGAGAAAATTTTTGTGCACGATTCAAATACTATTTTTAAATGAATCTTTTCTATTTAATAAAAGATATTTATTTTAGCAGAAACTTTACCAAAAAGACAAATATTTTTTACCTAAAAAATGGCTTGAAAAAAATCTTTAAAATAAATACCAAACCTTTAAAATATAAAAATAAATTATACTTCTTTTTATGTTAACACAATAGTATTTTTTGATGCTTTATAATAGCTATTAGGCGATTGAAAAGGGAGGCGCGGCAGCCTTAGGCTATCATTACGTCTGTTGTGCTTCCGAGAGTCGCCAATTAAGCCTTAGCCAGAAACTCAGTACATTTGGTAAATAACCAGATTTTTTTCCACCCCAGCTGATCAATGTTTCATCAGTTGAAGCATTGAGAACCGTGGAAGATGTCCAGTCTCAGCCGACTGAAGGCTGGAAATTCGCAAATTTAATATTCATTGCTGTGCGCGTGTTACTCCGCATTCCTCCGATCCTCTCTACCCATATTCTGAATGTGGATTCTTAATGGCAGGTGCCCTGTGATCACCTCTTCATTGTTACTAAGTTCTCATTTGCCTAGAATTAGAAGCTTTTGGTTCTGTCCACCATTAACATAACACCAAGGTACCTTTGTGGCATGCCTTGTGTCCCTGATTTTCCAAGAACTTAAGTGTTCCTCTAGAGTCCTTTTTCTCCAAACAGAAGTTGTAGGAGCTTGGGGATATTATATTCCTGGCTTTTTCCAAGCTAACTTGTCTGGGTTTCGTTTCATTCTATTCCTATTTCTATCAAATGATATTTACCGAGTTTCCCACTGAGTCTATTTATTGCCGTCTTGCATGATCTAACGCGGCGAGACTTAATATTAAATTGAGTTTTGTTGCCAGAAAAT
Source organism: Bactrocera tryoni (assembly GCF_016617805.1). Classification (NCBI taxonomy): domain Eukaryota; kingdom Metazoa; phylum Arthropoda; class Insecta; order Diptera; family Tephritidae; genus Bactrocera; species Bactrocera tryoni. The sequence goes on from NC_052503.1 coordinate 2,151,778, forward strand.
TAAAAAAAAAACTTACTTTGAATATATCGCCGGTAAGTTCATACTTGTACATATGGCCTTTAGACAACTGAGATGTAGGTAGCATAAGGTGTCATATTCTAAGCTAAAAATTCTGTTGTTATAGGAGCAAATATGTTGTCTTATTTTGTGTGTAATCAATTCCTCATCCACAAAATTGCTCTCTGGTTTCATTATTAAGATGAGGAGGCAAAGAAGTCACACCCAAAATAATTCACAATCCACCAGACTAAAATATTTTCCTTATTTATTATTAGTATATTCAAGTTATTATTTTAGGAAAATTTTGCATCTGCCAACGTTAACAAAGCCAAAGCATCACAATATTTGTTTCGTAAAGTAATCCTTGAAATATCAACTAATTAATGTGTTGAAAATGCCAAACAAACACACACACATTCAACCCAATGAAATATTACAGCTACTAAGGAGGTATAGACACACATACATACGTATATTGGTGACGTCAATACTTCGAACGACGCTTGTTCAGCATGCCACCTTTAGCGGGAAAAGCCTTCATCTAGTCAAGAGCATCGATAGATAGCTACGTATGTGGTAGTTGCTATAGGATTAAATTTGTCACTCGTATTGTGAGGTTGCGACAGATAAACTATAAACATGTACACAAACACCACAACAGTTGACATCTGAATATAATAAGTTAAGCCAGTACCATTACTATATAAGTATATATACCATTATATATATATGTATATATCATGAGCTCTTCCACATACCACCCACAACTACATGTGATTTGTGTACAAACTCAACAAAGTTCAGCAATCTGAATTTGAAGTGCTTTAAAGCAAAGTGAACTTGAGCTTTAAGCTGACGAGACGAATCCGTGCGCAGCATATGCTAGTTGCAAGTATTGGGACATTAGCACAGCGCAGAGGAGAAGTGCGCGAGTAAAGCAGATGCTTAACGGCATTTGTTTTCGAAAAGTTTCTTGTTTATGAAGATGGATTAGAACTGTTTTGCCAAGGTAATATATGGGTGCTTAAGTTTATATGTGACTGTGTAATATGGGATATAATGTCAAATGTGTATACTTTCTTGCTATTATGTTTATTATATGTGGAATTGGAGTATTAGCAAGTAAGTACTTCAGTGATAGGGAAGAGATGAAACCTGCTTAACAAAACTATTACAACCGAAATAAATAAACAGTAAAAGTGGCTGAAGCAGTGATGTTTATTATAAACGAACGAAATTGTTTGTATATTAATACTTAATAAATAAGCGTAGGAAAGTTAAAGAACAATTGAAGAACAATTGAATAAGATGGTGGTGGATATTGTTAATTTTTTTTTTGCAAAAGTTGTAATTTTTGACAATATTTGAGCAAATGAATTTCACACAAGAATGTGTTATAGGCATTTAAAAAAAAAGTAGAAAGTGGCTTTCGGCATTTCTTGCAGTCTTCTCGATCCTGTCAGCCCCTTCCTGAAAATGTATTCTGCCAACAGACCAGTCAATATGCCAATCATGTTCCTTCAGTTCTTTTTATCAGGAGTGAGTAGGAACTTTCTATATTTCTGATATATTGCTTTGCACGCATTTCGCCTCCATAGCTATGATTCTGTTCAGATCGCCAAAATTAAGTTCTAATTCAAGTTGTTGGAGTTGTTCTTAAGGCTACCTTCTCATTGATAAAGCAGTTTTGTAATACTGAAGGCTTCAGAGTTTAAAATTATAGATAAACTTTCTGATGTTGACGCGAAAAGCTGAACCAAGACATCCCACTATTTTTACCTGAATTCAGGATATAATTTATGTATTATATGAACGGGTTTTTCTATGAAAATGATTCTGTAAATTCATTCGGTATCTGAAACCTCATGAACTCTTCAGGAAAACCAAAAATATACGGGAAAAATTCCTATTTGACTCAGTTGGTAAAATAAAAAGCCTACAACGGAGGTTTGGAAAGAAAAGGTAGTCGTCTGAATGAGGCAACTTTACTATACATTTAATACCTGTACTATAACCTATATATTAACGTAAGAGTAACATTACATAATACGTAAGCTAGTGAATTCGGAATAAGATTTCGAGTAACAACACAAAAAGTGTGTTAGTGAAATAGATGTTTATGTAACCCAATCGTATAAGCACCTAAAATAAACACTTAAAGTATTGCCATACCCGAAAAACCACTCATAATTACATTTTGAAGCCAGTGCCAACACAAATAATTTTGGCAGTCATTATATTTGCTGTTGTAACAAGAGAGCATAAACTGTCACCTCATGGCTTGTGAAAGTGTGAGTTAAATGCCGACCACTGTTTATCAGAAAACCTGCGAGCGGCGGCTGCGAAGTCATAAACTCCGGCGTCAGCTGACACGCATTGACTTCATTTACATATTCAGTACTCCCAGCGAGTAATATGAGCCATGTTTGTGATAGTGAATATGAACAGCGCATACATCTATGCATGTATATATGTGTGATATAGAACGCTTTCAGTATAAAGGCTGGTCGCCTGCCTGTTTAGATATGCCGCACGCATTGATGATTAACATTAAAGCGCTTTATTGGCCGGCAACACAATGCAACGCAGCACCGGAACGCAAAGAGAAAACTAACGAAGCCAAGGTATTTACCGGTCTAACATATGTGTGTATCTCGCACTCATTTCGTAGTTGTTGTTGTGGTTTTAAGGTTGCGCTGTGCAACTTCGCTGTTTGAACAATAAAGAAAACTCATTTGTGGTTGCGTGAGTGTTGGTTGAGAGTCAAGCGTTGTTTTTTTTCTTGTTGTACACCTATGGCAACAATCCGAGTAATAATTAGCTTCGGTTGCAGAGGCACACATCCGGTGGCGCACTTGTAGCGTGCTAATAGCTGCTCATGCATAGCTGATGCTTCATAATTTATTCATCTCAATGATGCTGCCGCTCAATACAGACGCACGCGCGTACCGTTATGTGTATACATACGCATATAAGAGTATACAAAGTTTGCCATACTTGAGTGTATGGTATAAAATATGCAGAATAATTAACCCGTAATGTATGAGTGAGCTGCCGAAAGCTACTTAAGATACAGGGCCTGGCGAGGGAACATGAAGATACAAACATATTCATGTATGTTTATTAAAATATTTCAATAAAAATAAGGTTATAAATATAATTTTTAATAATTATCGAAAATTTGGAATTAAATTTCCAAGAAAGAAATACATTTTCTTACTTTTGTTTGGATTGCTGGCAGTACCTTTGATTGCAAATATTTTTAGTTTAGATTATTCAATATAACTCTTAAATATTTTTTAGTAAATGAAGCTGCTGATGATAATTTACAAATCCGCTTAATTGTGGGCATGGATTTCTACTTAGGTAGCTATACGTATACTTGAACAAAGTGCTTAATTGTAGGCAAAAATATTAGTTGTATTTCAAAAAATTAAGTACTTTATTTAATAAAAATTTCTTATCAACATCCTCGATATTCTCAAAAAAAGCATATTCTCAAATAATTGTAAAATCAATTTCTCAGTTATTTATATTTAATTACATATAAAAATGAAGCACCTAAATGTAGGCATTGCTCTCTGGGATTATACTGCTACCTCGCAAACGATGAAACGTTGCCTACGTTTAGGTTTCAAGTCACATCTGAAAAAATAAATAACTTGGAACGCGGTTTATCGATTGTCCAGTTAGAATTTCATGACATTCCATAGATTGGTAGTGAAGTTATTGCGGTTTAAGTGTCAGTATGTTTGTGTTATCGGTGCGAAAATGAGATTTGAACAAAGAGCCAACATTAAATTTTGTTTTAAAATTGGTAAAACTTTTACCGAAACCTTTCAATTGATGAAACAAGTTTCTGGAATTGAGTGCCTATCCCGTAGCAGAGTGCACGAGTGGTTTCAACGTTTTCAAAGTGGTCGTGAGGACATAAATGACGATCAACATGTGGGCCAATCCAAATCCGTGATCACCGGAAATTCCATCGAAACTGTGCGTGAATTCGTTAAAATTCACCGAAATCATCATTAAAATACATGGTAATGGAATTGAACATCTCCAAAACATCGATTTATCGCATTTTGATCAAACATTTGGGCTTACGAAAGTTGCCAAAAATTGCTCAGAATCCAGCAATCAAAGGACATCATTAAAGAGATCAAAATCATATTTTAACCATTAACCACTCCACGTATTCACCTGATATGGCACTGTGCGACTTCTTTCTTTTCGGAAAATGCATTTGTCCATGAAAGGAAAGCGTTATGCAGACGTAGAGGCCATACAAAAGGCTTGTACCGGCATACTGGCGGCCACACCGGCCAACGAGCTAAGCACTCGTTCGACATGCTTTTACACCATGCAAAAAGCTGTATTGAAGTATTGAAGCAGATGGAGACTATTTTGAATAAAATAAATTGATTTTGCCGAAAAACCCATTTGTTCTGTTTTACTTTAAAGTCCTGTATACTTTGGAAATCACCGTGTATTTGTTCTTTAATACTGATATTCTTTATGATGTGTTTATACTAGCTAATATTTAATACAATTTTGGAACCACCTTAAAAAATAATGTAGGCTCAACAGATTTTTCATTTCATTTCCTCCGTAAACTAAAACAAGTGGATTTTAAGGTTAAAATCATAACAAGAAAACTGTATTTCTCTTCCAAAAACAGAAGTAAAAGCTCATGAAATACGTCTGCTAAAACCAATTAGCACTTTACTAGATACTACTTTATTTCTTTTATTTGTAGATTTTCGCTTTTTTTCAAGTTTTCATCGTCCAGAAAATATTCAGCGAAATTGACAGCATGAAAAGGAAAATTCCAAAAAAAAATTATTGAAGTTACTTTAGGCCAAATTTGAATAAAAATCAAATTTAATTTGCTGTAAATGTGCGTAAGCATGCAAGTAAACATGCTTACATGTATATATATGTATACGAATATAAACAGCAAATAGCCTTGGAAAGAAAAGCGCAATCAAAGCATAAAACAACAACACAAAATAAATAGCGAAACTCATTAAATTTCTACAAGTAATTTAAGTGAAAGCGAAATGCATAAAGAGAAATTTTCAAAATATCCACAAGCAGACAAGCGCAGCCGGAAAGCTGAAAAGTGCTGTAGATAAAGGAGGTTGAGCAAAAAAAATGCGAGTGCAATGAAATTAAATGAAATAAAATAAATTGGAGCGTCTCTACCGGAGACAGCAGTAGCGTAAAAGCTTTGAAAAATTCGGCGCAAACAAAAAGTTAAATTTATAAAAATGCACAGAAAACAAGAACAACAGCAAGCTACTAAGAATATTGAGGGAGTCGGTTCAACTGGTTTAAGCACACAAAGACACACAGTAGAAGCATTTAGCAGAAAGAAAGAAGTCAGTTGAGCATCTTCTCTGCGGATGTTAAAATATAAGTGGCAAAACAACATACAAACACGCGAATTCCGCTACATTTTAGTATCAAATTCTTAAGCAAATTTTTCGCTAAGTTAACTACAAGTCTCATTACAAGCGTAATGCGGTTGAGTTGGCGGTGGCGTATGAGTAACAAAAATCTTTTAGTGACAGAGAACCACCCTTGAGCACAGCTGCTTTTATAAAAAGCATACCAGAGCGTATATGTTTGCATATACTGGTGAAATTACAAATATAATTCGTTTTACTTCGCTTGTCAAAAGCTGCGAATTTTTTCCGAACAAATTTAAAAAATACAAGTATGCCAGACGTCTTCTGAGAAACCCTGTGGCTGTAGTCGCTTGCCATACTATATCCTAACGGAAATTAAATGTTTAAAATTTATAGACACGGCAACAGTCACTTGAGATTAAACGCGACTGTAGTTTATTTAATATGTCAGCAAATATTTCCATACTCGTATGGGTCTGTGTGCGTGTATGTGTACAGTTAGGTGTGTGTCTGTGCTTTCCTTGTGCGCTTTAATCAAGCAAAAGCATCGCTTGCGTATGTAGGCATGTGCGCGTGTCAGCGTCAGTACCCTGCTTAGCCCACTGGGAATCGTGTGACATGAACTTGAGTCACTTAATTTCAATAAAAGTCAATTCAGGCGTGTCTCAAGTTAGTTGCAACACACATTTGAATTTATTTGACATAATTTGGCGGTAGTTTGTCAATATTATGTAATGCTGTCTGGAAATTCGTGCACGCGCTGATTTCCAAAACCACAATTTAATTTTAAACATAATGGAAGGAAAGGACTTTATATTCTAAATATTAAAAAGAATAACGTAAAATTTGGCTGTACCGAGGCTATACTAATCCTCAATCCTTTTTATTGCATAATTGATTATAAAATCATCTTTACATTATATCTTTATCTTAGTTTCCATCGGTGAGTTTATATGGCAGCTATACGATGTAGTCGTCCAGTTCAAGCAATTTTTTTGGAAAAAAAACTAACCTACTAAATGTCTAACCTTTTAATCATGTATTTTGCTTCCGAGTCAAACCGAACAACAAAACAAAATTTTTCATTTGTATGAAAGTATGTAACATTTCTCTGCCAGAAAATTAGTATCAAATATTGTAGGCAACGTATTCTGATCATTTAATTTTTTCTTGTTGACTCTAATTAAATTTGCACCCAATATGATCAAAAGTTTCTTATTTTACCTCATCGTTTTTCCTACAGGGTCTCTATCGTCCTGCTGGTGTTAAAGTCACATCTAATGCGTTGCCAAATTACTTGGCAGCAAATATTTGCATATGTAAATGCGTGATTGCACAATATTCGAATAACTAATTTAAATCAACTGACTTCAGAGCTTTAGAGATGATTTAGGCATTCGCAATGAGTTATGCGTCGAAGATAATTCGATGGTCGAGGAAGCTTAGGTGATTTAGCAAGCGGTAGACCAGCAGAAAAAAGCTAATCTTCGGAAAACACAAACCCGGCGGTATTATATATGAGTTTAAGCAAATACCACGATGCAACCGCATGCACACAAATCGCTGATAAATATTTATCTATAATTGTAAAATAATATATTTGCACATAAATATTAGAAATTGCTTTATTGTAATGCTGAACGCTAGCTCAACCAAATAAGTTAATCTGCATATATGCAGTTAATTGATCGAAAACAGTATGTGCGTGTATATGGCATTCCTGTGAGAGCAGCTCATTTCCCATCGTGTGGGCTCATGCATGCCTCAGCCATATCCGTTTCAGTGAATATATATGGTAGTATATATATATCTATATGTGTGCGTGTGTTATCGTGTTCGATAGAAAGCTAATCGTGCGTAAGTGGCACATGTGCAAATACTTATTTATAACACATTCATATATATCTAAAGTCGGTAGATTAAATAAAACAATACATATATATTTATATATATATATATAGATATATATACATAAGTGCATGTGCATGTTTGAGCCTTTCTGTCATTTGTTTTTGTTCTGGAAGCCACAAATCATTGCATTGCACTAGATTTATATCCCTTTCAGGGGCATACATATATACACACATACCCAATCACACATACACATATGCACCTAAAGATATTTCTAAATTATGGCCCACAATCAATATGCCGAACAAATGTTCTTTACGGCTACACTTAGTCGATTTCCTTTTAACCAACTAACTGTTTCGCAAGCATGTTATTTTCATCTTAAGGGGGTATTCTCATATAATCACTTCGAAAATTCGATTTCTTTTTTTTTTTGACAGTAAAACCTATTGAAAGCATGCTGTGAAAAATTCAGACCGAAATTCATAGTATTTGATAAGTTACAGCTCATAGTCGCCGACGTGTCGTAAGCGACTGTCTACCAGGCGCCATGACAAGTCTACATTTCTCTCGAATCATCATTTTCTGAAACTGTCATGGTCCTAAAAAAAAGTATTCAACCGATTACTTTAAAATTTACATATGTTCTTCTACTCATTTATAGTTATCGTCCCTACCAGAATTGTTTATTTTCGAAAATATTTTCATATTTTTTTAAACAATTTTTAACGAAAAAAAAGATTTTCGTGACTTTTTTTTAAATTCGACATTTTTTTAATGAAATTGATTATATTTGGTAGGGACGATAGCCGCAGAACCACTGAATAATATTCCATTCGATTTTTTTATTTCAGACGACATGAACAGCCGCTATCACCATGACCAGTGAACTACTTTTTTTTTGTTGGGGAATACTTTGATTTAAAAAAAAAATATATTAAAAATGTAAAAAACGAAAAAAAAATTTTTTTGTACATTTGAAAATACAAAAAAAAAATACATATATTAAAAAATTAAAATTATTGAGTTTTGCTGTCGCATAAAAAAAATGTTCCTAAAAAGTGGTAAAATGTATGCGTTCACATGAGAGTACCCCCTTAACTCAAGCTACATACACACATACATACACATATATGTTGATAAGCGTTTCTTGCACTTGAAAGTCAATTTAAGCGCGTGTTACAATGCAATTTGTCGTTTTTATTGTTGGGTCAAATGTTTATTTTGGCATTTTAATGGCTTCCTAATAGAGTGTAATAAATTGCCAGTTTCGCAAATACAACAAACATGCCTTTGCAATTTATATAAATGCACTTAGATAAGCAAACATTTATTTTCTTTGATAACTTATATTAAATGGCATACAATATTTGGCAACAAATGTGTCCACTGAAGCCTAAAGCAGGAGACAAGGATAAAGGCCAACAAGACATAAAGCGCAGACTTTGTAATTAACAATTTGTGTAGAAAGCGTATAACTAATTGCTTTAATATTTATTAAAATTTAAAGTAATTAAAACAAATTATAAACAAACGCATTTTCTTTCTTAATATTATTGCTACAAAAATAATTAGCCAAGTTACAATTCGACTCTTGGTTTGGGTCCTAACAGAAAATAGCAAAATTATCTAACGATAATGTTTTTATATAATCATTTTTATATTTTCCATGCTTAATGTAACTGAATATTTCAAATAAGTGTAAAGCATTTGTTTTTCACTACATATAGACCCACAATCTGTTCAAGCTTTGATAATATGAGTGTATCCAGTGGCAGAGTGCTCTTAAGCTACACTACCTGATAACAATTTATATAAAATAAAACCAGGAAATAACAAAGTACTGATAAAGAAATTCTCTTATTTGTAGAGACTCTTTTAGGAGTGGAGAAAAACCATGATCTTTTCTAACTCTTAATATGAACATGAAAATATGCAAAAGATCAGTATAACTCATCTAAGTTTCAATTGATATAGTATATAATCATATCCCAAACATAACCGAACTTCACATCAACCATACAACATACAGAGTTATCATTCAAACGCACCTAAATTCATGTAAAGAAGAAATTTCACCATTACAGACATTTCAGTAGAAGAAAAAAGTGTGAAATTTTTTCACTTTTAAACAGAGCAAATAAAAATAGTATTGGGTAAAACACACGAATTGTGCAAAAAAAAAAATTAAGGTGATGGTTGGATGTTTGAGACGTTCTCGTGCTTATACGTGATCACACGATTTAAAAATGGTCGTGAGGACCAAAGCCCTAGACAGTCGTGCTGTAGAGATGCAAAAATTTGGTATCGATACAAATGTTACTAAGAGAATGTTTCGTAAAGGTTATACAGGAGTAAAAAGACCATTTGTAAAATTTTATCTGAAGACTTGAGTAAAGCAAAGGTCTGGACGCGTTTAGAATTACATAAATATAATGAAGACCCAAATGGGATTTCCTTCACCACCCACACTCCGTACGTATGTCCTTATTATTTCACATTTACTGCCAACAGACTTGTTCTGTAAGAAACCTATTAGTCGTCTGTAGTAAGGAACATTCTAGATCAAGCAACTTTTCATTTTTAGCCATTACTTTCGACATTCTATAAAATTAAACTTTAGTTCGTTCCCCAATATTGCCTTCCTTTCACACACAAGCATAAGAATCTCCAAAGTAGATAATCGAGTGTGTGGTAGTGTCTTTTCAGCAAAATTAAATAGCTGGATCGGCTTCCGATTACCATACCACTGCAAACTAAAGAAAAACATGGGGATATTATTGATGACTGTGAAGAAGATGAAGAAGACTCCGGTAAAGAAATTTTAAATACAAATATAGCTCTGATTCGGTGGAGTCCACACCAAGGTGTCAGTCAACCACTCTCCCTACCTATCACCATGTGACTGTTTTCTGCTTCCGAAACTGAAAATCAACATGAAAGGAGCATTTTCTGATGAGGTGCTAAAAACGTTCCTATAAATGACTTCTAATAGAGTTTATTTGGCTGAAACGAAAATATTGCTTGCTTTCATTATAGAATTTTTACGAACACCTTTCAACCCTTAAAATCTATGAGCGTCTCGTAAATTTTCATTGAAAATATAAATTTTTTATTAGAGAAGCGACAAATAACTGAATTTTCTCTATACTCTTAGTTTACGATTTGTTATTTGCTGTCAATATTCATCAAAAATATTAAATTTTTCATATCCTCAAAGTTACTGATGAGAGAATTATGTACATATATATTTTTTAAATATTGTCTTGAAAACTGTAAGCTCTTGCAGTCTTTGGTGGCATATAATTAAAACAGAACTTTGGAATATTTGCAGCTCATAGCTAGTAAAATATCTTTATATTAATATTTCACACATACTGAGGAATATATATTTTCAACTCAATCAGATCCAATATATGAAATATAATTTTGCAGAAAAATATTCTTAAAGCAATAAGTAAAGTGGATTTTGCATACTCGAATTCATCATACTTGTGTTGCGCCCACACCCCCGCCTACATCCGCACATCAAGTGACAACTGAAACTACTCAAAAAGCAAAAGGAACTTCAAATTTGAAAACTCTGTTGATGATTCTCTTTATTACATTCATATTGTGTGTAATAAACTACTGGAATATTTACAAGACTGCACTCTGGGGAGGAGAGCGGAACCAGCATACTAACTACTAACAACTATTTAACACAAATGCGCATGTGTGTGTGTAATGGTTTGCCCGTTATTTTGCCAAAAGCACACATCAGACCCAAAAAAGCAAAAACAAATTACCAAAACACCGACAAAATTTATCTTTTCGGAGCTTTTCATAGATAAAACTAATATTCATGTCGACGTTGGTGAATTGTACGTCCCAAAGGCCAATGTTGTAGCCACTGGCTATGGAAATAGACAATGACAACAACAACTGCAATGGCGCTGACGATAACAGACCACGTCTATTTTGTTGTAGTTGTACGAAACAGCAGGATAACCAGAGAGCTAATGGGTAAGCCAAGTAAAATAAAAACAGGGAAAAACTGAAAGGCAACAACAACCGAAATGGGCAAGCCTTTTGAAGTATGGAATGTTGCTACAATTAGGCGACAGGCGATTATGACAGCATTTTCATGCTTTTTAGTGAAAATGTCCCATATTCTGCATTTCGAAGCGTGCAGAATTTGGCAACACTGCCACACGCCAACAGCCGAACTCGTCACTGTTGCCGAGTACACACCTCCCACCGAGCGAGATAGTGTGGACGCGGGTAGTTTTTGTCAATTCCTTGTTTTTTCTATTAAAGCCTAAATGTGTCCCCATTGTATGCGCTTAACTTACATGAGCGTCAACTCGACAAATTAGCTTGACATGTTGTTGCAACATTGTTAGCGTTGTTAGGAGTATTTTAGCAGACAAGCGGGTATTTTCCAGTTACTTCCTTTCGTTTTTCACGCCAATTTTTGGTTTATGTCATATTTTCCTTTGTGTTGGTTTTGAGTTATATTTGGAAACACATTTGCCTGTTATTACTTTTTCTTTTTCATTGAGATATACACCAGGTTTTCCAATAGGGATGATATGACTTCTAAGTGCCATTTTAGCCATTTTTAATATGTCTGGCTGAGATAGTGATATAGCAGAACAACTGAAATATGTCAATCTAGAATATAAAAAAAGTCAAGTTTCGTTTTTACATAAAAATATGCCAGTCAATTCCTTCTTACTAAAACACAAACTTTTATGAATTTCTACACATATTCATTAATATAAGACATTTCATATTTTACATATCTTAAAAGTATTTCTACACTTACATCGAGTTAAGTGACATTTCATAGTTGTGACAACATTTGTGAAAGCATTCGCACTTATTTCAAATGACCATTTCTTCCTTAGACTTCCGCCGAGCTAGCTTTACAATAAATTCATGTATAATAATGTGTGTATTCTTCACTTCATTAGATTTTATTGCGGTGATCATTTGAGCAACTCACCCACACATACGCGGCTCGAACACATACACGCGCACTTTCCCGAAAACTTTCGTTTCAGAAATGTGTCGAAATGCCACAAGCCATGCCGGCACTTGAAGCGTCAAAGTCGCCTCTTTCCGCCACATTTACGCCAAATTTGTTGCCTTCATTGCTTATTTCCCAATGGTGTGTGTGTGAGTACTGTACAGCTGTTGCCTGGAATTGCTAAGTGCATTTCGGGTTACAGTGAATTGTGTTTAGTTAGTTTTAAATTAGTTTACGAACGCTTGACCGTTAGTTGAGTGGGATGCGGTTTGAGGCCAAGTCACTTTGCCACTCAGTCCGTTAGTGGTTAGTTAGTTTACCCTTGACTTGATGTGGTCTTGCCATGCATTTACACACACATATACACGTTCATATATTCATGTCATTTTAATAGCAATTTGACTTACGAAATTAAAACTTTAAATATTTATGTAAATGCGAATATTTTTGATATATTCGTATGCATGTTTATGCAGACATATGGATATACTTTGTCAGTACTAATTTTGTTGGAAAGACAGTCGTGAGATTTTTCCATTTACGTAACGCTGGAGGCATAACCTTCAGCAGCTTGGTCGAAGCGGCATGATATGCGCTTTAGTAACGTTTTAATGTAGGACATACACAAAAAATGTCTTACGACAGTTTATCACTGTGACTGTTTATCTTTATTTATTAAGTTACGAAAAAATTGTACAATTTTCACTATATTTTTAGGCCAATATTTTATCCGCACGAAAACCTTCTGCATATTTTTCCATGAAATTTCTCAGTAAACACCGCACAGTGGTTCCATTTGTATGGAGGATAGCGACAAAAATAGTTAGAATAGAGATACTGACCTGCAATATACACAGCATATTTCTGTTCATGCAAGTACGATATTCTGAAAAAATCGCAATTGTATAACGCCCACTTTTCATATTCTACATATATAATTCTAACGTTAAAATACCTGAGCATGTGATAAATTTTGTTCCAATTCCCGGATTTATTATTAATGAATAGAAAGAAAAACGGATGTGCCATTTAATTTTATAAAATTAAACAATTTATTTTTTACAGTTCAAATAAAAATTTTATTAATTTACAAGAAAGATAAGGACGTTGTCAACCTCAATAAAAAATTCCTTTACGTAATTAGTCTTCCAACAATTTTATTGTAGATTTTAAAAATGCGCTTTTCTTTTTGTATGGCAATTTTCGTTGACCTGTAATAAATGGATCTAAGCTCAACAAAAACATATTTAGTAAATCCATATTTGTTGCAATTCGAGAAGTTTTCCTCGTATGTTGAAGCTCATACCTCTTAATATCCTTGTTTTTGGCTTCCGCAGCTTCCTCTGATAGTTCTCCAATGGATATTATTGCACTCTCGATGACTTCGGAACCATGCACTAGGATTTTGTGAACTGAAGGTGGAAGATAGAACCAAGGGTACTTCTCTACAAGCCCTTTAGCAGTTTCAAGTGCGAATTGCTTAAATTTGTCCGCGTTTATTTATATCCTGATGACATAGCTTGCAGTAATGCTGCACATCTTAGTATGAGCTCTTCGTCAACGCCCGCTATTTGAGAAACCAAACCAGCATTATTAAAAATGTGTCTAGCCGTGTTGCCAACGTTTGACGTCCCACTACCTCCTGTTTTTGGCATGTCCACTATTAAACCCATTTCTGATCTAAACTTATTTGAATTTTTTTTTCCATGAATTGAGTTTTATCTTCTGCCGACCTAATTTGCCATTTTATCAATTTCTGCCAATTTTGCTATTCTACGTTGCTTAGTCCGTTAGGAGCATGCAGAGAAATCAGCAGTTGGGCGACCACGTTTACTCGCTTTTGCTTCTTCTTTTTCAGATGGCAAAGATAGAGTTTCGAGACTTAAGGTAACAATCTCTTTGTAAGAGATCCAATCCGAGTAGTTTCTTATAACGTCTGACTTTACGCGATGGTTTTGTTTCCACATCACCCCAATGCGTCTGCATAAATATTTTACACATTTCAGTATATCATCAAACGGATGTTCGTCACCTTCAAAACCTGTTTTTCTGACTATATCTTCAAAAACTTCTTCAAAAACTTCCTGATCTTTCGTCGTATTTGATCCATTTTTGGAGCACCAAATTTCAAAAATATAGGAGCGCGAAACTATGCATTGATTAGACGTTAATACGATAAGAAATTTAAAAAATAAAAATCTCAGAGAGAGAGAGTGACGCAACAACAACTAATTCTACATTTGTTTATTGACATTACTTGCAAAAACCAATGCTATAACACGCACATTTGATGTACAAAATACACTGTGAAACTAAAAAGTTAGGTTAGTTTAATGAACTTTATTTAGAAACCTGCAAATCCCTGCACATGAACTTAATATTATTTTAAACTATATACTTGTATTAACATTTACACACTAATCCGGTCACTGCATTCGGTTGACAAAGTTACTAAATCTCCAAATACATTTAACAAAGAACAACAAAACTGAATCAAAAAGACACTTCATTAAAATTTGTTATTCTAAAAACAACAGCACAATTTAAAAAATTTTTATTACTTAAAAATAATACTATTACCATCTACTTTAATTTCCATTTTCAGTATTTTTATTTAGATACTTTTTTAAATTAAACTTTTGCAGTTGAATGTACACGTTGCTTTCGCTTTTATTTTTGTCAACTATTTACTTCTGTGCAAGGCCGTACATATGTTGCTTTCACTCAAGAAGTTCCGTTAGAAATAATCAAAACAAACTCAAAATACATAAATTTAATGGCATATGCAACTATTTATTTAGCTACAAGCCCAATATATAAACATAGACTTTTTTATTTTTGTCGTATGGGAGGAACCACCGTGCACCGTGAGGATGCACATAACTGGCAGAACTTCTCTGTACAAACAAAAAATGATAGTCTTAAAACCTTGGTGCTTTCACCTGATGATTTTTATTCGAAAATAAATTAAAAAATTAAAATAAAATTATTTTACACACTCGTTAGAATTACTAAGATGAAATCTTTAAAAATGTATTTTGAAGAGTCCATTTTATCCAAAATGAAGATAGCGAAAAATTTCAGACACAGCTAGTCAAGTTTATATGTGCGTTTTATAAGGTCTCCCGTTTCCTTCAGCTTGT
This sequence comes from Bactrocera tryoni, assembly GCF_016617805.1. Classification (NCBI taxonomy): domain Eukaryota; kingdom Metazoa; phylum Arthropoda; class Insecta; order Diptera; family Tephritidae; genus Bactrocera; species Bactrocera tryoni. The sequence continues at coordinate 2,167,197 of NC_052503.1, forward strand.
GGCAAACTTCGTGTTGAATTTAATATGCCTTGTTCGAAGTGAAAAAAAATAAATTTTAAGCCTAAAAACTTAATAATTAAACTTTATTACTTCGATTTCAGTGCTTTGCCTACTCAACTTTTCCATAACTAGATTAACCTCAAACCTGTCTTCAACATCTGCTATTACTGCATAAAATTGTCGAGAAAGTGAAACTATCGAAACCAATGTATTTGTAATTCCGGAAATCAATACTGAATTAACGGTGCAAAGTTTTAAACAAATATTGTCACAAACTGTCTATTATTGATAACGTCAATGGCAGCTTGACTGGGATTCCAGTATGCCTTGAAGGTAATCGAAACCGACAGCGTCAACACTGCAGTCAAAATCTTTTAATTGTTCTGCCAATTGCTTAGGTCGAAGAAGAAAGACGAGTAAAACAAAAACAACAAAGTGCAAACTCAAGTCAACTGCAATGAAATAAAATGCAGCTCGGGAAGTCAGGAGCGACCGAGTAGCCAGACAAAAAGCAATGAAATTTGAAATTTTCGGAAATTTAACGTCAAGTCACAATGCGACTGAGATTCGGACGGCAACAACTCTATAAATTGACAGCGACAACTCAATTGGGTGGCAATTCGAACGAAACAAAATACCGGCAGGCGACATACGTTAACAAAGGGGCGGGCAAGGCGAGGCAAGACAATGTGTTACCAAGCAAAAAAATGTATCTCCATGTACGCAAGTGTGTGTATGTATGTGAGAGAGTGTATTCTGGTGAGACGGACTACGAATTTCAATTCGAAATAGAAATTGGTAAACGTGACGGAAAGTGGATGGGTGACAGATAGTTGAATAGATCGACGGATAACGGAGTGCTGGCGAGCGGTCAAAGAGACAAGTGGCTGCATATTTGAATGCGAAGAGCAAACAAAAGCCACACTTTGGCCGTTCAGCCAGCTTCTGAGCAACTGAAAAGACAAACGCCGTTGCTGCACGCTTTTTAAAGTCTTTATTTATGCAAGTATGTGTGTGCGTGTGTCTGCAAAAAACGGTAGTTGGTAAGATGAGCGCATACATTTTAGCAATCATTGTAGAGCTTTAGATGCTTGCAAGGCAGTGCATACTTTGCTCATCGTTCCACCCGCCTGTATGTGTGTGTGTGTGTCGGTGACCTTTGTCTTCGATCCGGGCGTGAAGGCTAATAATTGAGCACGTAATTGAAACGCTTGACAGCGCTGCTGCGCTTTTAGTTAAAGGCAGAGAACACAGCCAAAACAAAAGAGTTGCGAAAGCAAGAGCAAAAGCAAACGAGAAGATGTAGCAAAACACAAAAGCATTGGACACTGTATTCAGTGCGCGTATTGTTGCATTCCACAGGTTGAACGCATTGAACTGTGCACAACGTGTAGATTCATTCGCTTGAAAGTCAAGGAAATGCAGTTTACGGAAATTAGGATGAAGGCTTATACCCTTTATGACAGCAAGAAGTATGGAGAACATTCAGAGGAAATCCGTTTAGTACATAAGTTGCTAAAGATAGGGGGAAATGGGCACGAAAACATGCGATTTTGAATGTTTACATTATGGTGGTTCTCAGTTTCAGGAAAGCTTTTTTTAAACTGCAAGTAATTCCTAATAATATTGAATACACGTCGTCCTGAAACTTTCGAATATGCAACATTTAAGATCCGTTTTCAAAATTATTTCGAGATATGATTATCATATAACATCTTATCAAATTTGATCCGGACTGATCCATTATACTGCGCGTACAAATCGAATCGATAACAAACTGTTCCACGACTAATAGTGCTTGAAAATCGCAGTGTTGGTATCAGAGAGATTCCAGTCATCTGTTCCGAATCGAATCAACTCATTTCGCTTGATGCTTTGGATATGAAGCTCATCACTACTAGATTTGTGCCAAAAGACCTGAGAACTTTTCACTCACCAAAAACATCACTCGTATTGACGGCACGTATATTTATGAATCCGACGTTGAAACTCTTCAACAATTTAACGAATGGTGCTCCAAATTGTGTCCACACCGGAAGAACTACATTCGCTGAAAGCACTGAAGGCCATCTCAGCGAAGCTTACAAAAAATGTTTTGAAAATTGGATTAAACTTTGACCTATTTTGAACGCAATTATAAAGATTTGTATTAAAATTCGGAAAAATGTACGTTTTATCAGTCAGTCTGTGTAAAATTTGGTCAGATGATATTTGTATGGTATGGTGGTCCGCTTAACTCTTTCTCCATCTAGCAAAACTTATGCCCGGTTTCACAGTGCATACTTAATAACAGCTGATTTTTGTTTTGAATTTGCTTTACTCGCTAGTGATGAAATTTGGGGTTCTTTTGTTGTTTTCATCAATTTTTGATATAATTTTCCTCGCAAATTTATGTATTGTCTGTTATAATTTAAATATTTCAAACATATTTTCATGAATGACATTTGTAAAACATATGTTGCCCATAACGTTGCCATATATCATAATAAAATTTTATAGAAATTGAGCATTGACTGTGAAACGCAAACGACCACTCAGTTTGCAACAATACTTAGCTAAGATTTTATTTAGGCACAACTTAAGTATGGACTGTGAAACCGGGCATTAGTCTCTGTTTGCAGAACCATCATATCCAAGCAATGAACTTAAGCATGTCAGAGGGTTCTAAAAACAAATCAGCTAATTTAGTCTTGAAGGGTATCTATCGGAGCAACTATGTCATAAAATTGGCAATATTTTGCGCTTCACTCCTTCGAACCCAACATATGTGGTCGCAATGCATCGAAGCTGACGAACTGCTAAGCAATTTTCAGCTTGTCAATCAAACAGTGTTTCTTCTATTTGTACTCGAATGTGCTTTGCATTGCCTAGTAGGCCGCACATTGTATTGTTCTTGCAAAAATGATTTGTTCCATTGTGGCGCCCACATATCTGCATATGGTCTTAGTACGACCTCAGCAATCGCACACTTGTAACATTGTTAACATTTCTCCTTTCCTCTCGTTTTTCATTGCAGATAATAACTTCGTTTGCGACTGTCGTCTTCAATGGCTGTTTGAGCTGAAAAATCGTACGCGCTACACGGCATTGCGTGAGGCGCTTGAGACTTTCGTCTGCACACTGCATGATCCGAAAATTGCCAACTTTGTTGAGCCCGTACCAAATCACATTTTAGATCTGCTTAACATCGGCAGCAGCTACAATGGCGCCAACAGCGCCGAACTACACCTCGGTGGCAACAATAGCGGACGCAAACGCTTCTCCAAGTCACGACAAAATGGCGGCACACAGCGCGGTGTCGGCGGCAATGGACAACGTCTGGGACAAATGCAGCTAAACGTCGATGAGAATGTCGACGTGATCGATGCCGCCGCCGTTGCACTGACACCCGAACACGGTGAACACGTGCTGTCGCTAAGCAAGCGCTCGTTGGCCGACGGCAGTGAGCTCACTGTTGTCGCCAGCAGTCAGCCGGAAGTGTACAAGGACGCACTCTTGGCAGCTTCAGGTATACCAGACGTCGCCACCGCCAATATTGTTGGTGAGAAGAAGAAGAAATCCGTATTGCCCGCAAAACTAAGAGATGACTACTACGACGAAGCAGCCGGCTTAGGCGGTGGCGCTGCTGCGCCGCATGGCCTGCTGTTGGCACAACAAATCGAACTGGGCGAAGGCTTGGACGCGCTCAAACAGAATGCTTTGTACAATCAGCAAACCAACGATGTGATTGGCATGACCAATACAATCAACGAGCACGGCGCTAGCAAGCCACAGCCGCTGGGCATCAAGGTGTGTCTGTTCTTGTTGAAACCCGAGCGTCTGCCGTGTCACGACGAGCTCAGCGATCCGACAGAGTTGCCATTGTCGCGCGATCTCATGGATGTGCGCAGCAATCAGGCGCAGAGCAATATGTCTTCGGCCGGCAGCGCTCTGTCAATGGCAACGACGACTCTGGTGGGCGTGGCGGCGATAATGTTGCGCTTCAGCAGCAGACGGCGCAGCGGTTAAAGAGTAATGATGGCGCGCGGGTGTAATAGGTAACAGTAATTCTATTAAACTGTGTGTCTGCGTTTAAGAATACTGCGAAAATATATGTGTGTAGACAATTGCCAATATGGGAAATACACTGGTAATTTGCAACAATAATTTATAAAAAAATAATGATTTAATAATTTTCTTTGACTATTTTGAAGTGAATTGAAAAATTTTAAATAGAATTTAATGCAACTATTTTTAGGTGTTTTTTTATTACAAATAATTTGTAACAATTCACACACATACTTAGATACACGTGTCAGCATATTTATTATGAAACGATCTCTTGCGTGCGCCAACGCATTGGACAGCGTAAATACAGAACTTTTAGCAAACACTGTACATATTAAAAACCATTAAACACAAGCGAAAAATCTTAAAATGAAAAAATAACAAGAACCACATTTGAATGCCTACTTGAACAGCTTCTGGCGGCCAGCTTAAGCAAACTGGCATAAAACTGGGCATACATAATTTGTAGTTAGCTTATGATTGTAAATATCAATAAAAAAAAATTAATAAAACAAAAAAATAATAATAATTATAATAATAATTCTTATTGAATAAACAAACCCAAGCTGTAATGTTCATTAACAAAATATTATTAAGCAGTTAAAGAATAGACGCTTAATAAGTTTGAACACAAAAACCATAAGAAACTTGAAGACGAGCTTCAATTAACTGTATGCTTTTTTTGCTATAGGAATCATACAAAGCCACATAAAAAAAAGTTAAATTTAAATATACTTTATATTATAATTAAGTGTAAGATGTAGAATTGAAAGCAAATGGTAAAGCACTTAGCTTTAAGCAACTCAAAATGAATTCTTTCGCCTGTCAAGCGGCGACAATTAAACATTAAAGCTAGGAATTAGCGCCTAATGAGAGAATAAAAAACTTAAATTAGATACATATATATGTATATTGCTATATAAATGGTAATTGTATTTATACAAAACTAATTAGTTAAGTGTAAAAATAATTAATGCATTAAAATTAATAAAATACGCTGCTTATTTTACAGTTACAATTTTTTATTGAGAAAATTTTATGTTTAACTAAAAATGTATTTTTAATTTATTAATGTTTATTTTATTTATAATATCAACAATTTTTATAATTTCGTATTTTTCCATGTGTTTGCAAGAAAAGAATGATCGGCTTGTTACCACCATTTGCTATATAAAATTTCGTACTTTTTTGAGAAATAAATGTTTTTTGTGCTTTCCTGATGCCCAAATATAACTTAATTTTACTAATTAGTTTTAAGTATATAAAATAGCTAAAGAACAACGACTTGTGCTTGCTTTATTTCTTTAATAAAAAAATTACAAAAATTTTAAATAACGAGACTATTTATTCAAAATTTAACAGGTTCCTCAAAATTGTTTTGATTTCAGCCAAATCAGAGATATTTAGTGGTAATCTTGGTTGCAAGAGAAAAAATGATAAGATTTTAAAAATATAAAAAACAATTATTTTCGTTTTTTTATTTAATTGGGCTAAAAGGTCTGCTTAATCTAAAAGATTTTTGTTGTTAAAAATTATTATTATAGAAAGCATTTTTTAGCTAATTTCTTTAAGAGAACTAGGCTGAAAGTGGAAGCATTTGTTAACGAATTTATTTCAGTTTTGCGGCGAAAAGTAAGCAACATTTTCGTCATGAATGATCGATATGACCAACAAAGGCAAAGGATTATACTACAGAAAAATCTACTGGACAATTGAAATATAGGAAAGAGCTTACCATATGATGAAAGAGCTAACTAAGATATTTTGTCATTATAAATACTATTAATTTGCCAGCTTTGAAAAGCAAATATATATATATTCACACTGAGTTCAAAAAATTATTTTATTAATTTTAATAACTTCTCAAACGAATTTTAAACTTTTTCGTTCATTTTCGAGCTATCAAAGGTCAACTTATGTACTTACAGACAATTAAAAAAGAAAAATTGCAAAAAAACAAGAAAAAGGTTAAGGTTTTAATTTTATTGACGTTTTTAAGGCGCTTTATGAAATCCCGTTGTAAATAAATATAAAATATTGCTTTCTAAAAAACACAAAATCATTTTCTATAGAATATTAATATTCGGTTAAAAATAATTATATATGTATGTAAATATGCAGTTCATTCGGCTCGGTCGAGCGAATTGAATTTCACCGCCAGAATTGAAGAAACTTACACAAGAACACATATAAGTTCTAAGTGCGAAAAAACATTTAATTGAAATATTTATATAAACACAATAATCGCTAAAACTCTTAAAAATACATTTGCCGGCATGTCACACTAACAAATAGACACTCACGCACGCACAAAAATGTGCGAATTTACAAAGCAAAAAACCTCCGATGTACTGGTGTTTCATTTTCAACTACAAAAAACCACAAAGTGAATGGACATATTAAAACTAAATAAATAATAAATGATAGAAAAAGTGGCCGAAGTCATAAAAAGCGAAACTGGAAACAAATAAAGAGTATATTAAGTGCTAGAATGGAAAATAGCTAAAAAGAATTGTGTTTAAAGGTTTTTATAGTGCTGCTGCTAAAAAATGTGGCAACTTTCAGATGCGTCGTAGTGGTTGCAGAATTTACAATAACATAAAAAGTATACAAAAAACATTGAACTTGTTAATTCTTTTCAAATATTTTTTTCCACTTTTGTTACCGTTATTTATATGTATTTTTGTAAATATTGTTTTTTATGTTTTGGTTTGTTTTGCTTTCGCCCTTTATGCTGGTGTGTAACAGTTCTTATTCCATAAAAATATATTGGAGGCAAATATCACATATTGACCATATTTGCTATATTTCTAAGCAGTTTTCACCAGACACGAAATATTTTATGCAAATAAAATTTGGGATATACATATAGTCGACTTGGTAAATTAATTCAGAACTTATTCAGCTCTACACTCACTATCAAAATTCCATTCATTACCGTGAATCCATATATACATATATCGATATAAAAACTCGACTCTTTTACTTCAGAAACGGATTATTATGAGACGATGATCGTTCAGAATATTACACTACGAACTAAGTCTTAGAGCAGTTCGGCAATGCCGCGGAGATTCTAACATTGTTTCGAATAGTTTGGAGTCTCTATTGTTAAATTTTATTGGGTTTAAGTGTTTAATAGCAAACTGGTTCTGAAATAGACTAATATACTAAAGATAGTCCTGAAAATTTTGTTTAGAATTTTTTAACTGATGCAATGAAAGGTTTCTTTAAAGTGAGTCTAAAATTCATCAGTAATTTTCAACTGCATCTTTAGTGATAGTTTCTATTATTTATCAGACTATTTATTCTATTCTATAAAAAGTAAATTTATATTAGTTAAACTATTACTCTTGATCAATATTTTACATTTCTTCTATTTATCTTATTAAATTAATATTCAATTTATAAAATTACCCTTTCAAAGATGCCTGATTTAACCAAAACCTCTATGCCTTGACTTTATCAACTACCATAGATGCTTAAGAGACGGCTACATAAACGACGCGCTTGTAATATATACATGCATATATATACATGATATTTGTAAGTATTATATATTAAGTATATGTAAATTGCCATGAATATTGTAAACTCTATAGTGCAGTTAGAGACTCGTAGGGTTAGTGGTAGTTCACTAGGGAAACTGAAACAGACACTGTAAGCATTCGATTGTCGCGAAATTGACAAAATGCTTAAAAGCTGTATAACATTTGCTGCTTAAATTTTTATAGAATAGAAATTTTGTTGTTAATAATTAATAAATATTTTTTTATTTTATTTTTCAGAATAAAATTTTTATTTAGAACAATTAATTAATTAATAAATATATTTTTTGCATTTTTATTTTTGCAATTCAAAAAAGATTCTTAGGAAGTATGTGTGCAAATGAGGACACAACCACACTTTTTTCATTCTTGTCACTTAGTTTTTCTTGCTTGAGTTATTTTTGCAATTATACATAAATACGATTAATGTTCATCAAAATATTTTCGTATCAATTGAATTATTGGTTAAGTAAATTGCGAAACTTTTTTTATAGCCTAAGACTGATAATGCGATAATGTATAAAGAAAAAAAGGTCAAAAACAAAAAAGTCTTTAATAGTAATATTAGGTCTATGAAATAGTAATGATTAGTAATGGGGAAAGCTAAAGCCATTAAAGCAAAGGATATATGTAAAAAATATATGTGGATTTGCATATTTGAATATAGTCAGAGGTATATAGAAATATGCGTATGTAAGTGTAGAAAGAACTGTCAGGTATCAATATGAAAATGTCATATTTATAAATCAAAATATGAGAAATGCAGAGCATAATACTTGTAAAAAATGGTAATAAATGTGAGATCGATGAGAAGCTACAAGCAGCAGCTACAAATATACATGCATGTACATGTATGTATATGTATATATGTAAGTGCACTCGGTTATAGAAACCTAAAATGAATTTTAAAACAAACCTAATTGGACTATTAAAAAACATAATAACAACTCTGGGGGAAACAACATACAAGTTCTTACTTATTGTAAGGCCTTTTCTTAATAAGTGAAAGCCCTTTCCATAAAATATTTGTGAACAAGCGTTGAGCGTAAAATTTTTTAAAGTCTTCAGTTTCTTGCTGTTTCAAACTTGATAAGTTTTTAAACAGAATCAACAAAAAAAATGATGCATGAAAAAAAATTTTGTATCAATTTCGTTACTTTTAAAAAAATATTTGATTTTAAAAATATTTAAAAGCGTAATGCTTTGTTCAATAGTACTAAACCAACTTCAAAACTATATAGAATTAAAAAACATTAAAATTTGCTAAGTGAATAGCAAATAATACTACTTTTAGCTGACAATCAAGGAGCTGAAGACACGGGAAATAAGTTGAACGAAACCATTTTATTGAGCTCACACACTGATTCGCCTAAATATTCACACCGCAGACCAGCGCTAACTATACAATACACTATTGACAAGTCCTTAACTCCTTTATAAAGCTGCAAATAACTATTATTATTTCGTGTAAAAAAAGATTAAAATTCAGTGCCTAACCTAAAAGTTTTTCTACTCTAAATAGATTATATTAAGTTTGCCGCGATATTTGTAACACCTAGACATAAACATCGGAAATCATATAAAATGTATTCTATATATAAATAATCAGCATGGTGAGCTGAGTTGATTCAGTCATGTCCATCTGTCTGACTGATAATTTGTCGCTATTATTTTCAAAATTTACTGACATCTTCAATATTCCTCAAGCGGTTTCGAGTTTTATGAGTACTTGGTACATCCGACTTCTGCTGAGTTCACTTTTGTAAATATTCATTAAAAGTACTTGTCAAATTCGCTTATTGTCGATCGCTTTTAGAAGTTCCAAAAGTGCTCGGTGCCAATATTTTGCACTTCATACATACACTTTATACCAGAAGTGTTTTTAACACAAAAATAGCTGCAATGCACTGATATAATTCATAGTGATCACCCACACGGTTCGGCTGCTTGTTTCAAAGTATTCAAATTGTATTTCGGTCTAATGCATATTTAACTCAATTGATCGCAGTACTGTGTAGTGGAATGTATATTTTTAAATAAAATGTAAATTTATGCACTTTTACTTGCAATTCTACTTGTGCATTTATAGATTCATACTATATGTATATGTAGGTGTGTATTCCGAGAATCCATTAGCTTCGTGTTACAAAAACAACATTTCATTTAATTTTGGCACAAAAAAATAAATTTCCAGAAATTGAATTCACAGCCAATTTGTTAACCAATAATTGATTGATGGCATCAATAAAATAGTAATTTGCGCCAAATAAATAAAATGAACTGCCAGCTAAGCACACAACTACACACCCATACACAAAAGTGGCATCCCAGTAGTTTAGAGCTAGTGAGATTCAGCAGAATCAATGTTGAAACGGTGCATGAAAGCATATTTCCAAGGTAAAATTAACAGTGGCTGGACGAAAATAAATTGTGGCTGCAGTCAACCTACTCACACACACGATACACTCGAACGTATAGTATATGCTGTTATTGTACTAAATTGGTGGGTAATAGTTAAAAAGGAAACAAATGTAGCGCCATAGGACTTGATGAATTAATTTATTAAAAAGCACAAATAGTAATTGAAAGTATTTGCGAAAGCAAGAAAAAAATTCCGAAAGATATGAAATGTTCAATAAATAAAGCGATTGAAGCGTAAAAATAAGAAATCTATAAGTTTTAAGTGCTAAGAAGATATAAGATTAGCTATACGTAGGCGTATAAGTGTATGTAAGTATAAGCGGGCAAAAATTTATATATACATATATATATATAGGTATTGTGCATATTTAAATACATATACAATTATATGTATGTACGATAAATATATTGAAGCCAAATTAGAGCAAAAGGCAACTGAACAAAAAAATTTACGGAAAAAGATTTAATTAAGAAAACGCAAAAAAAAGAATAATCAATTAAATTTAAACTGATGAAAAATTAATTAAAATTAATGTTAAATTTATATATATATTAGTATATAAGTATATATACACAGATATATAGATTTACAGCTCACATAGCAGCTAACTCTAAGTGCGCATACTAGAAAACGTTTAAGTCTTTTGCCATTAGGCGTTTAAAAAATTATTTTTATTTTCTATTGATAATATATATTAAGAGAATAAAGAAAATTGCATTACTTACAAAGACGGCATTGTAATAATTACAGCTGTTTATTTGTATGCAGCAACCAAAACAGATACAAAATGCTTTTACTATAATTTAGGTAAAATAAAACGGCTTTGTAGCAAAAATAAAAAAATTAATTAAGTAAGAAAGAAGATTATATATACATGAGTAATTATTAGCTATTAGCGAAAAACAGTTTATTTATTTATATTTAATGATAAAGCGTGGCAGCAATAGTTTTCGCATACTGAAAAAAAAAACAAAAAAACAATAATGTCAAATAAATATTTAATGATGCGGGTGCATACACAAAATCGACCACGTTTTTCACTGCAACAAGTTTACAAAGACACAACTCATATTTTTCAATTTCAAACGATAACCGAATATTTTTTTGTATGCCTTAAATATACAATATTAAAGTAAAAATTACTTTTTTCGAAATATTAAAAACTAAATAACCTGTTTTTTTTTATATTTGACAAACAAAATATTTTTAAAAGTAGCCTGCTTTTACACCACACTCTATTAACAATGATTTCGTTCCTGTAAACAAATTTAAATTACGAACAAAAATTGAAAAACGCTGATAGCTCTCAATACTAATTAAAAATAATAATTTTGCGCATTTTTCTTCAACGAAACCCGTACAATAAATGGCAAAGAAAAAATAAATAAAAACGATAATTTTGGCCCGCCACACATTTGCCCAGAATGCAACCAACTCCTAAGTTTCAAATACATATATAATGACAGAAGATATACATATTGTAAAAGAAAATCCATGCAAGATCAACAAAGTCACAGACAACATTACACACACTTATATACAGTTATATGTAAGTATACGCAAAGACAGCGTACATGGAATATGGATTAATTCTACCGAAATGTAATTGATGGAAGTCAAATGTCGAAAAATAAATAAATAATATACACGTGAATATATTTAATGTAAAATATTTCGTTTTCTTTCTATGGATTTATGGTGTAGATGGTTTATAGCAAAGGTAAATGCAGTTTGGTAAGTAAAATCATGTATTTGATTCAGAACTACTAAATCTTAAGTATATCTTTTTCTCGGCAATTTTTGGCAAATGATCAGCTTCTTTCGGAGGAAAGGACGTGTATGAAATTTCAGATCGATGTTTCCATAAATTTTTTGATATTGTGCACGCTGTGCCTAGAAGTGGTACAAGTAGACGGTATCGGATATATATATTTCATACTTATTATAAGTGGTTACTCCATCATTACGAAAGACTGATATACATATATATAAACTTTGCACAGTGTAACAAATTCCATATTTCAATAAGAGGTGGAATTACGGTCAACACGTCGTATGAGTAACAAAAAATGTTTACACTCGCTTACTTGAAATTTTTAATACTCAGCAGGAAAATTGGAAGACCGTATACAGTTTAAATATAAATGATTAGCGCTACGAGCTGAGTCGATTTTGCCATCTTCGTCTGACTGTCCGTCCGTCTGCTTTTATACATAGAACTAGTCCCTCCGAGTTTTGAGATAACAAACTGAAATTGCATCGACCTAGTTTACTCTACAGGAAGATTCTAAATCACCGAAACTGCCGATATCGGATAACTACTGGATATAGGAGCTATGTATATAACCTGATCGAAAAAATTAAGGTTTTGCATTGAAAACTTTTTTAATTCGGAGGAAGGTACAAGAAGTTATAACTAGTTATTTTATTTTTTTTCTTTTTAATAAACATAGCGAAATATTGAAATATTCTTACTTTCTAAGAACACATAACATAAATAGCACATTTATAAAAATTCCAAAAAAAATTTCTCATTTTTAGAAATATGTAATATTGCTGGTAAATATATTTGCATGCAATAGCAATATTAACTTCCATAAAAGGCTTTGCGGCACTTCTTTTACAAACGGTAATAGACTTTAATCGTTCGGCATGATTATATTTCATTATACAGCAAATAAAATGGTGCTTTTTTATGCTTAGTTCGCTTAAAAATGCTGACACTAATAGTTTAAATGCCTGCTATTAACAGGCATTATAGCGGAACTCTCCTGCGCCAACTCCATCTAACCATTAGAGTATTTAAAATAGTGTAATTAAAAAAAGTGGTAAAGTAGCAGAATGAGAATGGAGTTTTGTTTTAAAATGCGTGTAAAGGAAATGACATTTAGCTATTTTTGAATTCACCAGCGTACACAATAAATCCATTTCCGCACTCACACACCCACAGCACGCACACATACACACACCTGCAACGCATGTCGACTGTCTATCTCTGACAACATAATTAAAACCCACACGCAGGCAAATGACTCTTATGGCATGATTGCTTTTAATAACATAACATGCAAGTGCCTTTGTATGCATGTGTGTGCAAATATCATATGTAAAGTCATTAAAATACTAGCGTACAACATTTTTTCTATGAAATAAAACCTTTGTGTCTGCCTAATTAAAAACTACATTTTTTTTGCCGGTGAGTGCATAGGCCGTGCCTCCTTCGATGCTTCTATGCTTCTATGCGTGTAGTCGGTTAATATGCTAATGAAATATTGTCTACCAGCAAAGTCACTTACGGCAGCACAATGACACATTGAGTATTTGTTTAAAATTGATGCTTGATTGCAGCAAAAAATGAGTTTGAAATTGAGGCTTTGAAAAGTTTTATCTAACAAGTTTATGATGTAGTACAATGCATCATCAGTGTCCCATTATTAATAAATAATATATGTAATAATTAAAATTTCAACAGGGTTGCCAAATGGCGTTAATATTACTTATGAACACATAACTATAGTCATGCGGTTTGGTAGGAGTTGGCTAACTTAATGACTATACCATTATTCCAAAATTCTGAACTCGCATTGGAAAACTTGTGCCCTTGGGAGGTGTTTCCAGTATGTAAAGGTCACTCGATTCAAACGTAAACAGTGATAATTTTTCGAATAATTTTGCGCCTTAGAAAATGGTATTGAGGGTTTCTTCTTCAAAACTTTAATATGAAGAACACCTCAGCCGAGAGTCAGCGTATTTTGATGGAATATTGCGCAGAACATATTTTAGCTCAACGGATGTACCAAAAGGAGGATGGAGTCATGTGTAGAAGTTCACGCAAGTGAGGAAATTTCTCTGATCGCCATTCACTTGGGAGTGGCCAGAAACGATTATTTTACATATGACTCAAGCAGCTCACTACTTCCGGTCTTTGACCAAGTATCCTCTGGGTAGCCTAAGAACATCCGTTTGAAGGCGAGCTAAAGTGAGAAGGCGAAATATCCCCTACATAGGGTTGTGCGCTGGGTTTGGGACCCGCCACGTAAAAAAACAACCCCAATGAACAGTAACAACCAGCCTCGGATAAGAGACCCCCCTTTTGATGACGACCACGGCAAACGAAATAAGGACTATGATTTAAGGGCATGCACCTGGAATGTCCGGTCCATTAATTGGTAAGGTGCCGCTGCCCAGCTGATTGATGTCCTCGTGAAAATAAAGGCTGACATCACCGCCGTCCAAGAAATGCGATGGACGGGACAAGGACAAAGACGAGTAGGTCCTTGTGGCATTTACTACAGTGGACATATAAAGGAGCGCAAGTTTGGTGTGGGATTCGTGGGGGGAGAGAGACTTCGTCGCCGAGTACTATCATTCACTCCGGTGAATGAACTTCTAGCCACAATCCGCATCAAAGCGAGGTTCTTCAACATATCGCCGATTTGCGCCCACGCCCCGATGGAAGAGAAGGACGATGTGACCAAAGATGCCTTTTATGAGTGTTTGGAGCGCACTTATGAGAGCTGCCCCCGCCACGATGTCAAAATCGTGCTTGGCGATTTTACCGCCAGGGTGGGCAAAGAAGGTATCTTTGGCACTACGGTCGGTAAATTCAACCTCCACGATGAAACATCCCCAAATGAGTTGAGGCTGATCGACTTCGCCGGAGCCCGAAATATGGTTATCTGTAGTACTAGATTCCAGCATAAGAAGATTCATCAAGCTACCTGGCTGTCTTCGGATCGAAAAACTACCAACCATATCAATCATGTTGTGATAGACGAAAGACACGTATCCAGTGTTTTAGATGTGCGTGCGCTCCGAGGTCTTAACATCGACTCGGACCACTATCTTGTTGCAGCTAAGACTCGCACCCGCCTCTGTGCAGCAAAAAACGCACGCCAACAAACACAAGGAAGGTTCGACGTCGAGAAGCTGCAATCACTACAGACAGCCGAACGATTCTCTACTCGGATTGCACTCCTGCTCTCTGAGACCACTCTTCAACAACTCGGTATAAGGGAACTGTGGGACGGAATTTCAAACTCCTTACGTACAGCTGCAACCGAAACCACTGGCTTTCGAAAAGTGCAAAAGAACAGCTGGTACGACGAGGAGTGCCGTGTCGCAGCGGAGAGAAAACAGGCTGCCTACCTCGCAATGTTACGATCGACCACTACACGTGCGGGATGGGATAGATACCGAGAGTTGAAGAGGGAAGCGAGACGCATTTGTAGACACAAGAAGAAAGAGGCCGAAATGCGTGAGTACGTTGAGCTTGATAAGCTGGCCGACAAGGGTAATGCTCGAAAATTCTACGAAAAAATGCGGCGGCTTACAGAAGGTTTCAAGACCGGAGCATACTCTTGTAGAACCCCCCATGAAGAAGTTCGAATAGCAATCGCCCGCCTGAAAAACAACAAAGCGGCAGGGGCCGACGGATTGCCGGCCGAGCTATTCAAACACGGCGGCGAAGAACTGATAAGAAGCATGCATCAGCTTCTTTGTAAAATATGGTCGGACGAAAGCATGCCCAACGATTGGAATTTAAGTGTGCTATGCCCAATCCATAAAAAAGGAGACCCTACAATCTGCGCCAACTACCGTGTTATTAGCCTCCTCAACATCCCATATAAGGTTCTATCGAGCGTATTGTGTGAAAGATTAAAGCCCACCGTCAACAAACTGATTGGACCTTATCAGTGTGGCTTCAAACCTGGAAAATCAACAACCGACCAGATATTCACCATGCGCCAAATCTTGGAAAAGACACATGAAAGAAGAATCGACACACACCACCTCTTCGTCGATTTCAAAGCTGCTTTCGACAGCACGAAAGGCTGCTGAGCTGCTTTATGCCGCGATGTCTGAATTTGGTATCCCCGCAAAACTAATACGGCTGTAAACTGACGTTGAGTAACACGAAAAGCTCCGTCAGAATCGGGAAGGACCTCTCCGAGCCGTTCGATACCAAACGAGGTTTCAGACAAGGTGATTCCCTATCGTGCGATTTCTTCAACCTCCTTCTGGAGAAAATAGTTCGAGCTGCAGAAATAAATAGAGAAGGTACCATCTTTTATAAGAGTGTATGATATTGATATCATCGGCCTCAACACCCGCGCCGTTAGTTCTGCTTTCTCCAGACTGGACAAGGAAGCAAAAAAAATGGGTCTGGCAGTGAACGAGGGCAAGACGAAATATCTCCTGTCATCAAACAAACAGTCGTCGCATTCGCGACTTGGCACTCACGTCACTGTTGACAGTCATAATTTTGAAGTCGTAGATAATTTCGTCTATCTTGGAACCAGCGTAAACACCACCAACAACGTTAGCCTAGAAATCCAACGCAGGATAACTCTTGCCAACAGGTGCTACTTCGGACTGAGTAGGCAATTGAGAAGCAAAGTCCTCTCTCGAGAAACAAAAACCAAACTCTATAAGTCACTCATAATTCCCGTCCTGCTATGTATATGGTGCAGAGGCTTGGACGATGTCAACAACTGATGAGTCGACGTTGCGAGTTTTCGAGAGAAAAGTTCTGCGAAAGATTTATGGTCCTTTGCGCGTTGGCCACGGCGAATATCGCCTTCGATGGAACGATGAGCTGTACGAGATATACGACGACATCGACATAGTTCAGCGAATTAAAAGACAGCGGCTACGCTGGCTAGGTCATGTTGTCCGGATGGACGAAAACACTCCAGCTCTGAAAGTATTCGACGCAGTACCCGCCGGGGGAAGCAGAGGAAGAGGAAGACCTCCACTCCGTTGGAAGGACCAGGTGGAGAACGACCTGGCTACGCTTGGCTATAATCGCGTAAGCGGTTTCTACGCCAATTAAGAAGAAGAAGAAGATGTGCTAAAAGTGGTTTGTACGATTTTAATGTGGTGAGTGTGGCATGGAAGATGAAAGAAGTCATTGGCGATCAGAAAAGTTTGAAGACGAGGAGTTGGCGAATATTGGCAGCCATTTCAAAAAGTTTAAAAGTAACCGGATGCATTCAAAAGCAAGGACATTAAGTGCCATATGAATTGAGTTCAAGACTTTCCCATACAACAATTTATTTCGATCGATGGAGAATTGTCTATATGGTCGAGTTTAGAGTATATGTATACACTAAATATATTGAAAAAAGGCTACTGGAGCGACTCTTTTTCGATATATGTGATTTCAGCAAAAAAAGACGATGCCACGCTCGTCGTACAATTTTTACCCCGGCTCCTTTAGGGCTATCTCATAATATCTCGGGAGTAAAATTTTATGTCTCTTTTGTATTTAGTTATTAATTTATGGCGCTTTTAGTAGTTTTTAAAAATACCGTTATATGCTACAAAACGAAATATGCTCCTCTCAAATTTTGTTCTATTTATCCTTAAATTTATAAAAAAAAAATAAGAAAAAACGTTAACTTCGGCTGCACCGAAGCTAATATACCCTTCACAGGTGCATTTATTTTAGTAATTACATATGTGTTCAGTATGTTCAGTATGGAAGCTATATGCTAAACTAATCCGATCTGAACAATTTTTTCGGAGATTATATTATTACCTTAAACAGTAATCCATGCCAAATTTCGTGAAAATACCACGTCATATGCGAAAGTTTTTCATACAAGCCCTTGATTCCGATCATTCAGTGTGTATGGCAGCTATATGTTATAGTGGCCCGATATCGGCCGTTCCGACAAATGAGCAGCTTCTTGAAGAGAAAATGACTTTTGCAAAATTTCAAAACGATATCTTAAAAACTGAGGGACTAGTTCGTATATATACAGACAGACGGACGGACATGGATAAATCGACTCAGATCAACATACTGATCACTTATGTATATACTTTATAGGGTCTCCGACGCTTTCTTCTGGGTGTTACAAACTTCGTGACAAACTTACTGTTCAGGGTATAAAATTGCGTTGCAAATTGGCATATAAACTTCTGCATATTGGCAGCATTGAAAGCTGGAAAAATCCTAAAATCACAATACATTTCTTGAATGAACTCTCGGCTAATTGTTTTTGCTCAATTCCTGTGTCGATTGTCCGGAAAGAAATTGGCACACGCATACATACATACACTCACGCATACACTTGTATGCAAACATAATTCAACGGCTCATTGCATTTAGCTGGATTGTTTAATTACAGATTCTGTTTGCAAACAAGCGCACGCACACACACACACTCACACACGTAAGCGCAAATACTTAATATAAGCTGCCAAATCACATTGTTTGCGCCCGACTAGCCACTTTGTTTTATTGCTGGTCAACGCAACTAAATACTTGTATATGCGCGTACATATGTAAAGCAATGAAGCGGTGCGGGCGTTGTCGAACACGTTTTACTACTTAGTTATAGCACTTAGCTTGTTCGCCCCCACATACAACCTCACACACCACTCCAGGGCACATTTTCGTTCTCACTCCCACCGCCTATTTATTGGTGCGCGCATAAATTAATCTCGCTTGTTCGGAAAATTGCCAAATTGTCAGAATGTTAACTCACGCGCATAATCCGCCTAAAAATTATGTGAGTTGATAGGATTTGGCAAGCGGAATTAGCATTAATTATAAAACTGATTACAATGTTATTATTTGTGGCATTATCGTTTATTGCGCCATGTCGACACTGATACTCAAACAGCTCAAAACAGCACTGAAAGCCATAACAGCAGCAACACCAACAATAACAACAACAACAATAAGTCAATAAAGCGGCAAACAACAGCATCACAATAGCTTGTAATCACTGACCAGCCTAATTAAGCACTCAGCTATGCAGAATGTGCATATTTAAATGTATGCACATAATCGCATGTGTGTGTGTGTGGGCGAGTAATTGCAGATTGCGAATCAGTTGTTGCTGGTTACTCTTGTTGTACTGTGCGAGCATAAATTTCGAATGATTTCGAAATGAAATCTCTTTTGTTTTTCAGTAATTGAATATTTTATTTCGATGTGCTCGTATTTTAAGCATACACTAATGGGCGTAGGCACTATAACTCCATTGTTGTTTGTTTAAGTTTCGATTGAATTTGAAGAGTGTGCTTGTGGATTTTTGATTTTCAAATGATTTAAATATTTAAATTACTTCCTGTTATCAAAACTAAAAACAGCAATAAATTAAGGAATGAGCTGGAAACTATTTTCTAGTTATGACGCTTGAGCCTCAACGATCACGGTGTGCCCTCCAATATCTTTTCTACAACTTGGACAACACTGCAATAATCACGACATTTGTTGCATGGTAAAAACTGAAATTGACAGCATAAAACCCAGTAGAATATGTTGACATGACACCGCCTACTTTCAAATGAATCTAAATAACTCAGGAACTTATATTCATATTTCTTCTCCTTCTTCTTAATTGGCGTAGACACCGCTTATGCGATTATAGCCGAGAGTGGGATCCAACGTAAACAAATTTTCTTACCAGTCAAATGTTTATGCTATATTTATTGTAAGCTTGTCACACTAATGCACATAGTCGTCTCTTTCCTACGATAGGTCACATGATGATCATGAAATGTCAGTTCGCGCACAGCATTAACAGTTTCCGGAACAACAAATGATTTTGGAAGATATTCCCGAAATTCGTTTTAGAGTGACCTCGATTGCATTCAGTTTACCCTCGATAAATACTGGACCTTGGCGGAGTTTATCTTTAAAAATTCAAAAAAAAATTAATTAAGTTCATCGATACAATTTTGCTGAGTTAATCCAATTCGAAATTTGAGATTTAATTGTATTTTTGGCCGAAATGAATATTTTAACTTACTGTAAACGAATGAAATAACGCTCATATGTCAAAAAGTTCTGAGTATGAATACCATGCAAAATGTCAAACTGAAGTAGGAAATCCAGCCTACGTGTACCATCAGTATTGAATGAGTTAGCGCATGACGGCTGGCGCCAGAAAAGTCAACAGTCTGCTATCATTTTGGGTGTTATACCTAAAAAGGTTGTGATTGTTTTAAAATACGTCTTTCAAGGCCAAGCGAGCGATGCCGCGCGGAAATTATAGTCAGATAAGTGAACATTAATTACTTTGCAAATATGTTTTATATTTATAAGTAAAATCCTTAAACCGAACCCACTTAATGCTTGCTATTTCCACTTAGAGATTGCTGGTGAGCTAAAAGAAGAATGATATGTATATAGCATCTTGGCCAACCGTAATGAAATCACATTATCATTTACTTATATAAACAGATGTTTTTTTTTACTTAAATTTTTTGCTTATTTATGATCTGGCCGATTTAAAATTCAACAGTGAGGGTTCCTTAATGATTTTTTTTTCACAGAATTCCATCCTTGTCGGATTAATCTATCTTCATTTTAAACAGTTGCCTTGGAGTTGAAGATCATCCTTGCCGTTCAATCTGATCATTTCGTTCGTATTTGAGCTATTCATCATTTAAAGCTTCCTCTCATCAAGAACTTTTCACGTCGTCCTCTGGGGTTTCCTTTATGATATATTCTCAGGCGATTTGGACCTTCTGAGCAATGGTTAAAGCTTTCAAATTATTGGAAATGCTAAAAAGTGTATCTAATCGCTATCAACTTTTAAAGCTGAAAGCTCTGTGTGTCTGAAAAAGGTGCGTGCGAAACAATAACTATTGGTTCCGAAAACTGATATTTTATTCAAACTTGTTAAAGCTCCGCTGCAAGTTGAAAGAGTTGGTACTGAAGTGATTTGGATATCTTGAAGTGGAATTTATCCTTCAATTCGTCTTTTCTCTGCGCAAACATGGGGAAAGCCATGTTGCCATGTATAAGTTTACGGAAAATATTTACCGGAATGCATTTGAAATCCAGAAATATTAGAATTTTCCAAATAATTAGACCTGTGCATTTATACACTCGAATATATAAATTCAAATGTAATATATGAGGTAACAGGATTTCGGAATATCATTCGCATCGAAATTTTCAGAATTCCATTAAATGCATATTTTTCACAAATATCCTGCTAAGAAATAACAATAACAACGTGTGTAACTGATTTCATACTTTGTAAGTGCGTTTTGAAAAATATACAAACTGCAATCCGTGTTACCATTCGATGGCGGATGTGGAGCTGATTCGTACCAGGCGTTTTCGTTTAATTCACTTTTTTCAATTCAAATTAATGCGAGCAGCTGGACATAGCAACAGGCTGAAAGCTAAGGCAGCGAGTCACCGGTCGCTGCGCATGTATGTTTGTGTGTGTGGGCAAATTGATTTAACATGCACATCAGTATTCATAAACGAGGAAGCGAAAAACGAGTCCTCAAGTGCAAATGATAGGTGCTAGGGAAGCATGCAGCGCTGCATTTTTTCATAACAACACTCAAACAAGCATTTACCACACCACCACACACACATATGTATGTGTAGGAGTGTATGTGCGCGTTGATTGCATATCTGCAACAGGCTGATAGGCGCTCAGCGAAGCGATTGCTCGGCGAGCGGTCGAAAAAATTGCATTATTCCACGGCGAGCGCGGAGAATACAAAAAAGGACGACGATAGAAATGCGAATGTAGTTACTCAAATGTCGTTGCTGACTATATCGATGATTCTGGCTGCTGTTATTGATGTCGGCGCTGGGCTGATTTTGTTTTATTGTTGTGCTACAGCTTTGGCTGCCGCTGTTGGTGGCAATACTGTTCGCATGCTGTTGCTACAGCTCATTTGTTTGTGATAGAAATCCGCTGCATACATGCAGATACAGGGTGCCTTTCGAAGTGATATGGAGGCTTTTGTGGACAAGCAAATATCCGATTAAAAATGCTTCTATTGCACTAGTTTACAGACATTCTGCGGCTGTGATGTTAGAGGCTATTAGGAGGAAAATTTTGTACTCAAATTTGTAATCAGCATACCTCAAAGATCCCACACACCCCTTAGCGTATCAGTCGCTAATCGGTTATTATTATCACTTCCTTACTTTTTACTTCTGTAAAACTACACAAAAAGGAATTTTCTTAAACCTAATTTAAAAAAATTGTGCTTCCTCCTTCGAAAACACCATGTATTTACTTTTCTGTGCGAGTAGACATGGCCATGCATAAAAAATCGAGTTTAAGCCAATTAACAGCGTTGCATAGCTTCTGCCATAACGCATATAGAAACACATACAGGCAAGCGCAAATGCAACAATGCTTACAGCAACATGCATAGGCATTTGGTCACTCGTTCGAGAGGCGCCCTAACCCACTTAACGATGGTTCACATCGCTCCCGGCGCGTAGTAGGAGTACAAAGTAGCTATTTGAAAGCTGTAAAAAGTGACGAAAAAGTCTCAACTCACACACACGCACACATGTAAGTGTATGTATTATATAAGCGCTGGTATGTTAAATAAACTTTGCGTCACAATGCAAAATAGACGGCGAATGGATAAATTTCATATTGGAAAACATAAATTCACAAAGCTAGTGTGCTCAATGGCGCTTGACAGCATATGTATGTGTGTTTGTGTGTGTACATCTGTATAAACAAGGCAATAACGTGCAAAACTTTCTGACTACATTCATTTTTTATGCTTATGCATTTATTTTTGATACAGCTTGTTGACTTTCTTTTGCGTTTGCGCGATGTGAACGCCACGAAATCGAATGAAAAACATAGTTTTGACCGCTCAATTGCACATTAAGTCGAGCATCTGCAGCTGAAGTGCCCTTAATGAATAATTATAAAAAACATTAACTTTTTCCGCATTTATCATATTTAAATTAGTTGCCATTGATAAATAGTGTAAGCCGAACTTCACAAACAATCGCGAAATAATTAACTGCTTTTTTGGAAACCAAAATCAAGCAATTGGTTGTAGAAATTAATTATTATTTGGATTGTTAACTGAAACTAACTATCCTGGAACAATGTCTAACAACTGCTTCGTAAACACATTTGCAGTTTCATCTTGTTGCTACAATACTCGCATATTAGTTATTAATTAGAGAGTCTGTTACTAATTGCCGATAAAAACTTAGTTTTTAAAGCTGATCGTCTTATTGGCGGTTGTCCAACAAGCCGATGGTTTTTTCTTAAATTTTCTATCAATATTTTTCTTGCTAGATTCCCCAGATATACCAGACTCTCTAGATAAAGAATATTCTTCGAACATGTTTAGGACACGTATCCATAAAAAGCTCAGGCTCACATGATATACTCAAGCCAAATTTTTAGGTCTTGCCATGCTAGATAATGATATTTTCTACATACATCGATATTAGGATTAGATAATTTAAGCACAATCATAAAGTTTTTATATCAATTATTCCTAATAACTGCAAGCACTTGATTTCTATGGTTCAGTTTTTATGGCAGCCATATACTATACCAATATCGGTGGTTCTAACAAATGAAAAGCTTTTGTCAAAAAAAAAAAGAACGTATGCTAAATTTCAGTTCGATGTCTCAGAAACTGACGGCCAACTCGTCACAATTAGATAAACTATATACCACTTAGGGTCTCCCAAGATTCTTTTTCGATTTTACTAACCTCTCGGCCTCTTTGAAGTTGGTCGCCTTGTCGTGGCGAAGGGGCTTAAGTAAGATTAAAGCGTGCATCCCAAAGGAAACGCACTCTAATCTTACGAACAAAGAGGGGCACCTCATAATTCCCACAATAGTGATATGGATGAATAAACCCTAGGTTTTACGTCCATCTCCTATTGTGTAAGTATGAGCTGAATGGTCAGCGGGGGGTAATAAATAGCTGATCGCGAACGATCCACTCCGATTCCCAGGCGAGGTCGGAGGTAAAAAAGCCTTCTCTGAGTGACCAACCCTTTCCGGCTTACTCGTGGGACCAAAAATGAGCAAAAACAATAACTCAACCACATCAACAACCAAATTGACGACAACAACGACGACTAAGGACATTAATTACAGGAATCCCATTACAGAACCCGAAGAGGAGGAATTACTCGCCTACAGCCAGGAGACGAGTAAGAGTACTGCCGGACATACCAACCAAAGTATACCGGTAGATACAGCAGTGAAAACAGCAAATTTAAGGGAGGAAGCGTCCACCTCCAAAGCTGTCATGAGCACCAATCAAAGTGCACTGGCGACTAAAGGAGAAAAAAAAGAAGCGCAAGAAATCTCAGAGTCAGGAGGAACCGTGAGGAAAACCGGTACCAGAGGGCAGTTTTCATACTAGGAAAGATAGCCTACCTGAAAAGGAAGCAATCAGACCCTCTAGAAGAGACCATCGAAAAAACCCGAGATGCCCAATAACTTAAGATGCGTACAGATACTATTCCACCGGCCCCGCTCACCAGACTAGTAGAGGAGAACAGGAAGGAAGATGTCCTAATAGAGTGTGATGCAAACGCAAGGCACACTGGGGTAGCTCCAATATAAACACCAGAGGTGAGTCACTCGTGCAAGTATATTCTGAATAGTAATCTAAGTATATGCAACAAGGGCGATAAGCCAACTTTTGTGCTTGACCTCACGCAATCAACAGACACAGACAGTCTCGTTGTGGATAACTGGAGGGTATCCGATGAGCCTTCCATGTCGGATCACTCCTGGATACTCTTCTGCATCCGCGAAAAATACAGTGCTCCTCTCACATATCGGAATCCTAGAAGAACAGCGTGGGAAAAATTTACCAGTATAGCAACAAAACGCCTTGAAAAGGGAGGCAATAAGAGAATTAGAAATCCTCAGCAACTAGATTCAGAAATAGAGAAGTTAGAAAAAATCTTAACCACAACTTTCAATAAATCCACTCCGCTAACAGTTCTGAAAAAGAGAAAGTCTCTTCGTTGGCGGAGCAGTGAACTCAAGAATTTGAGAACACAAATAAGAAAAGCTTTTAATGAGAGTTTCAGAACCAAAATCTGGCAGCCATATAAAGATATTATAAAAAGATACAAAAAAGCAGTCAGGAAAGCTAAAAACGACTAATGGCGATTTTTCTGCAAATCGATAGAAAGTTGCAGAGAAACCGCAAGGCTGAGCAAAAGGCTCTCCAAAGATCATATTAATACTGCCTACATTAGGGCGGAGAGAAGAGATTGGACCTCCTCGGCAAAAGAGTCTCTGGAGGTACTAATTACAACGCACTTCCCCGGGAGTCAGCACACACTTTCAACGAGGGTTCAACCAGAACCACCGTTAAACGCAGCTGATTATCGAAGCCAAATAGTAGACAAAAGCAAAATCAAATATGCCGTAAATAGTTTTGCACCATTTAAAGCGGCAGGTCCTGACGGGATTATGCCCATAATGCTGCGAAAACTGGTAGAACCACTGGCTGAAAGGCTTGAAAATATATACAAAGCTAGCATTCAACTATCTTACATCCCAAGAAGTTGGAAATGAAGTAAAGTTGTGTTCCTTCCAAAACCAGGCAGAAGAATGCCAAGGATTTTAGACCTATAAACCTTACTTCCTTTATGCTGAAGGTACTAGAAAGGCTGATAGATTTACACGTAAGAACCAACATGCGTACATAAAGGGCCGATCAACCGAAACTGCCCTTCACGAGGTGATAAGTGTAATTGAAAAATCACTACACCACAAACAATACTGCTTTTCTGGATATAGAGGGCGCCTTCAATAACATAGAAGTAAATGCTATAATTAATTCTCTGGCACATGGTGGCATAGATGACACTGTGTGCAGATGGATACTATCGATGCTTGAGAATAGGAAGATTATAGCTTCAAACGGCGCTGCAACACAAACAAGTTATGTGAGTAGAGGGACGCCTCAAGGACGCCCACAGCTAAATATTTGGGGGTGGAGATTGACACCAAACTGTCCTGGAAAATAAATATAGAAAAAAGAATAAATAAAGCATACATGGCCTACTATATTTGTAAGAGAATCTTCAGCAAGAATTGGGGCCTCAAACCAAGTATAATA
Source organism: Bactrocera tryoni (assembly GCF_016617805.1). Lineage (NCBI taxonomy): Eukaryota > Metazoa > Arthropoda > Insecta > Diptera > Tephritidae > Bactrocera > Bactrocera tryoni. Next base: position 2,193,075 of record NC_052503.1, read on the forward strand.
ATGTGGATGTATACGGCTGCCATAAGACCTATACTTACATACATATGGAGCTCTGGTATGATGGTCAGCGCTAAACAAACAATACAACGTTAAAAAATTAAATGGAATACAAAGTGCAGCATGTGCGGGTGTTACTGGTGCAATCAGGTCATGTCCGACTGAAGCGCTCAATGTGATCCTGCATCAACTACCCATGGACATTTTTATTCAGAAAACAGCAGCTATTGCAGCGATAAAAATAAAAGAATTGGGAGGTTGGGAACAGTAGAACTACGGACATAGTGTAATCCTAAACAACCTCACCATTAATAAATCAGACTACATTCTCCCAAAGCTAGATTTCAATAGACACTTCCAGGTGAGGATACCATCTAGACGAGAATGGAGGTTCAATAGGAGAGGAGGATACCATCTCAGTCTATACCGACGGATCCAAAATGAACTGCGAAGTAGGCATGGGGGTATTCTCCTCTGATCTAGGCATATCTCTCTCTATACGTCTACCAAACTCGGCTAGCATCTTCCAAGCAGAAGTACTAGTCATAGAAAAAGCCTGCGAAGTTCTATTAGAAAACCACGAGAATATACATAAGCCAACTATATTTACAAATAGCCAGGCAGCGCTCCTGGCCTGACCCATGACAAATTCCAGTATAGTTCACAACTGCAAGAGAGCACTAAGTTCAATAAAAGACAAGCTCCAACTAGACTTTATCTGGGTTCCCGGCCACAGGAACATTTTCTGTAACGAAAAAGCAGACGAGTTGGCAAAGGCAGGAGCTTTCCTCAGCGAACCCGAGGCGGAGCTAATACCAAGCCCGCTAGGATCGATCAAAGGAGAGATAAATATACAATTTCAACCAGTTGCAAATAACTGGTGGAAAAACATTGCAAAATGCGTCATAACTAAACAATTATGGCCAACATACGACAGGAAAAGAACCAACGACTTATTAAATAGATCAAGAAAAGGTATCTACAGAGTAACAGCTACAACAACAGGGCACTGGCCATTTGGGGAACATGCGTACAAAATGGGTATGCCCTAAAACGACATCTGCCGAGGCTGCGGAGTAGCAGGGAACAGGGAAACAATTTTCCACTTTCTCTGCGAACTTGGAATACATCAAGCACCAAACCTTGAATTGATTTCCACTAAAGGCATATCAGACATATGTAAGTAGTTTCACTGAAACCTCAAAATGGTTTGAGAGAGAAGGTGAAACGTAATAGCAGATACAGGAGGTTCTACGAATAGTGTATCAAAATAGCATATCAAGTGCTAATTGAGCCCGATAGATAACAGGGCTGCTCTCCTACCACCTACCTACCTTACTAACATCGGGATGCAGGATATAAAAAAACTGTCGAACGACAAAACATTGCCGCAATGGAAACTTAATTAACCGATTTCTAAAAACATATTTTTCTGAGGGATCAAAGAATTTTGATATTAAACCAGCTCAACATTCTTGTCGTACTTGAAACAGTAAATAGTAGCCTTCCTCCATACGTATTATGGGTTCAAGTTTCACTGAAAGTGAAACATGTATCATTCATTTGAATTTTCTCGCATTATTTAAAGGCACTTAGCTCATAACTACCAATAGAGTGCACACACGTGTATGTATGTAAGTATGAAAAACATTTTAGTAAAAATATTGAAATGTTAACTTTGCACACATATTTCTTGGAAATTTTCATAAATAAATGGAGAATTTGAAACCTAAGCATTTTAAAGGCAAGTAAATAACTATTGGCTCTTTGCCTTAATTCTCTCGAAAGCAGAGATTTTTCTTTGAGAGCGCTCTATTTTGTCGGCATATGAAATTTGCGCAAAACTGCATCAGAAATTAGTGTCCTTTGGCTTTGTACTTTTCATAGGAATCGCCGACAAAAAAGCATATTCTTTATATGTATGTGTGTATGTGAAGCGGCTGAAATTCATTGATAAACTTTTAAAAACCGTTGTGCACTGTAGCCTATGTTGGACAAGCGTCACATACAGTCCTCTCATATGAATATTTATGCGAGAATGTAAATGTGTGTGTGTTGGTTGGCATAACCGTACACTTGTGTAAGCATGTGTGGGTGTGCATGTGCATGACCCCATGAAAATATCAAAGTTTTTACATTTACAACTAATATGGCAGGCTGCCGCTGTTGCATGTGTCACCGGCACTCAGGAGGTTGTTTGTTTGGCGTCCGATTGAAACGCTTGGCATGACGTGGTCGTTTTTAAGCATTTTGTACGCTTTGAGCTTTACAGCCGACAGGTGGATAAGTGGGTAGATGGGTGAGTTATGCATGAATATCAAATGCAATAAAGTTATTAAAACTTGCTGCAACATATACATATACATACATCTATGTTTAGAAAAATAACGGTGTTTCATACATATATGCGTGTGTTGTCTATAAAGCGCACATATTGATTTGATATGTTTATAACTGTAAATATAGCGTTGCTGCCAAGAGAGATAAAAACGACGAATGGAGGGAGAAGAAAATTGAATAATTCTAATTCTAAATATTTAATGATACCGTTGTTAATATGTTTAAGTAAATTGCCGTGCGGGTGAGTAATTGGATTAATGTTATTTATAAATAAATGATTTGAAGTCATGTGAACAACCTGGAACAATTGTTTTCCAACACTTCATGCGTTTAGCAGTTCTTAGGAACATACGAGTATTAGCATTTCAGCAATAAATGCAGTTGTCAGGGGACGTTTGTTAACGTAATAGCTTTTAAAATTATTGAGCTGATATTAATAGGAGTATGCATAATAAGCCCATTGATAACACAATTGAAGCGACTATCTAGCATTACCCCTATATTCTAAGCTTAGACCTCAATATTTAATATTTAATATTTATGAGCAAATAGAGTTTTTGGGTTCTAGAAGTATCATCTACTTGTATAAAAACTAAATGGGGGCCATTTCTGTACTCGCCAGATTCTGAATAGCAGAACTCGCCTCGGAGGTTTCTGTTTTACACCTCTATCTTTGGAACACAGTACTTTGGAGTAGTGTTGACGGTCAACAAACACAAAAGCTTCTGCTTTTAGGGGAGATCAAACTAAGAAACAAGGCTGGGTGTCATCAAAGACCATCTGCCCCTTAAATTCCACTTTGAGAAACTTGAGTCGGCAGAAAGCAGAGAATGTACTGGTTGATGAGACGACAGAATAGTTCATGAATGCTGATTGAAACGGTTCTTCCACAATTCCTTTCTACTTAATTACTGAACTTACCTTAATTAAGTTTCATTTGAAAGCTCAATGGGCTGCTGATGACTTCAATGCCGCTGCCTGCAGTCAGGAATTCCTCCGCATCCCTTCTATACTTATCAATCAATCAACGAGGTGTGATATGCGATACTATCAGGATAAAAATAATCAACAAAAATTAAAGCCTCTGTTTGATTTTTTTCATTCTGCAATTGGCTTTACTTCTCCAGGTAAGGACTTCAACTTAATTCAAGAGCCCTAAACAGAAATGTGGGAATCGGGTTTTAGAATATTTTTAAATTGTAAAACATTTTATTTATTTGGTAGTAATGAGGCTTGTGCTTACATAGAACTAGGTGGAATTTAAGTAGGTAAGGAAATCAAAATTCTTTTTGTGAAAAAGTTATTGATGGCTCAATTTGCTTAAAATCAAAGTTTAATGAAAAGAACATCAGGCGTTAATGCGAATTTATTTTTTTTAATTAATCGTGAGATCATTTTTATATAGATAAGCTGGCTTGCAGGACATACCTACACATATAAATTAATAACTACACATATAAATTATATCCGAAAGGATCGGCTTTAAAAAGCAAAGCCGCTTCCATAATTGTCTCTCAAAGACTTTTTAACGTAAGCAAGCATACTAAAGTAACATAAAATACCTGGAAGCTGAGAAGTAAGCCCTTAAGCCTATAAAAAAATCAACCCACTACCACAAACACCGAATACCTAACTGTATTCTGCGCTTCTTCTACCACTTTCCCCATATTCTGCCTGCTGCTCCAGCCGACGGAAATGCCATAAAGATGGTTGAAAAATTGTAAGAGCCTGACAAAGCTGTTGCATAACGCCCACGCAATCAGTTGCGCAAAGTAATTTCTAATAAAATAAATAACGCACTAACCTGCCCAATGGTTGAACGGCTCGCTGGTCAACCAATAATAATACCAACAACAGCAACAGCAACAGCGACAAAGATTACAATAGCAAAAAGAAGAAAACTCGTAAAGGCAGCATTGTGGCACATTACGATGTGGACAAATCGAGTGGCCTATGTCAGCCAACTGTTGCAAGGTGGCAGACTTAAGGTGAGTGTGGTGGTGTGGGTGCGTGGCTATGTGAATGCGTACATACATAAAACGTTGATGGTTACGCTGGCAGCAACAAGCGCCACATTGCAAAAATATCGAACGAAACGAGGCGGCATAGTGTGGCCGTCGCTGCGCATTAACTGCTCAACCGTGGCACAAATAAACGCCAGCGGCCATCGGAGTCATATTGTGCGGCACGATAAAATGTGCGCATATGTATGAATATGTGGTGGATATGTTCATTTCTTCCTTTGCTCATCGCTAGAGAGTTTTTAATTTTAAGGCTGACTAGCAATGGCCGACGGTGCCACAAAGGTCCTTGCCCTGACGTTGCTGCTGCCGCCCACTCCCACGCTGTTCTGCTCCATATATGTATGCATATATGTGTGTATACTCGTATGTATATATATATGTATATGTATCGATATATTATTACATTTTTTGCAGCTGCTGTTGTTGGCTGTTTGCTGTTGTTATTTACAATAAAATCGAATTGAATACGCTGCCAACACAACTCGTTCAGTTGAGGCGGAGAAAAAATAAATGTTTACAACAATAATAACGCCAACACAAGCCATTCGAGGCACTCAAGCCGCGCGGCAGACAACGGAGGCTCCGCATGGAATTGCAGCCAAGGCAGTCGGCAACAGGCAGGCAGGCAGCAGGCGCAGGCAGGTCATCATAAGAGGTAAGTGACATTGTCGTCAATAATATGGTGCAACCGTGGTGTAACCGTTATCCGGAAGTGAGTGCTATTTTAGTTTGTTTACGATCAACGCGCCATTTTAAATTTTACCCATACCACCAACACATGCACACACACAAGGACATACAACAACAACAAAACAACTTATACTATGTGGGCATGTGTGTGTGTGAGTACATGGGTACCTACACACTCTCACTGCTGTTGCTCTTATTGTGTCGAGCATTGCGTCTGCTCTCGCTGCTGTGGCGTTCTTGGCAGTCCACAGTAAACGGTGCCAGCGTGGCCGGTTTCAGTGTCTCGTTAACATCATTGATGGTGCCATTTAATTTATTAAATTAGTTTCTTATTTTTGTATATTTATTTTACTTCATACTTGCCGCTGAAAATTTACTTTCATGCTGCCTTTTCCCTCTGCCAATTCTGCCTGCCCTGCTTGCTCCAGCTTCCTCTCACCTTCCTGTGCTGGCTCATAGATAAAGTTTTTTGTCGCCGTGTTTATTTTAATTTATATTTATGGCTTTTTGAGTACGATTTTATGGCGTGCCACCAGCGGCGTCGCAAATTTACGGCCATCACACAATTCGCGTTTTGTTGCTCTTCTTGTTGCAACAGTTATTTGGTGACATTCTTCGTGTTTTCAATCTTTTTTGCTGAATCTGCATTTTAAACTTTCAATCGCGTCTTTATGTTTGTTTGTGTGTATGCCATAGCTGGTGATGGCTTATGTTGCCGATATTGCTGTGTGCGCAATTAACACATTAAGACGGCTATTTAGCGCTACCAGGCGCCAGTCAGTAAGCCGACAGCACTTTGTACACACTAAAGCGATATATTTTTATCCAATAAATGTTTTTTTGAGAACTTTTAACACCAGCGAGATAAGCCGGATTTAAAGCGGGACTTTCCGCTTTTTTTTTGTTTTCATCCGTAACTGGGGACTCCTCCCAAAATACTATCCACCCCAATCCACTTTTGTCCCGAATTATCACAGGTAAGAGTCTAGCCATAACAGTACGGTGTATTAGGTTCAAGAATTAGAATCTTTCAATGACAGGACGTGCCCATTGTATGATGAACAATTACACTGAGGTAAGTGTCTTCATGCAATAAGATACGATCTTAGATATTCGAGTTTATACTAAATACTTGATAAAAAACTACCTTGAGCATTATTCGAAAGATACCAAAAAGGAAACAAAGTCTTTAAAATACTTGCTTTCACAGTTTTTTTCAGATCTGCAAGAGTTCAGAGGTATGGAAAATAAAAGAAACAAAACCTCAAGCAAAAGTTAGGTCAACCAAACAAGGGGGCACCTGTCTTCTCATCATTAAAGAAAGGGGAATTGAGTAATAACAAGAAACACCATAATCCCCAGAGAACAACTGCAGAGACATTAGATTTTCCAAAAACGTATGACTTAATACTCTCCGTTAATATCTATACACTCTTGCATGCGATTTAACTAATTATTGAATCACTTTCGTCACTTTGATTGAGGTATCTCCAAAACAAATACTCAACAAATCGATATTTTGTGTGCTCAAAAACACATTTCTTTCAGTCGATGTGTGAGAGCTCGCTTTGTCGTGGTGAAGAGTGACCCGTTTTCGGTACTTGTTTGTTTTCCTCATTTCCTCAGATAACTGGCAAACAAAAGGTTGTGTACTACTTCAAATTTATTTTTATGCGTTGTCCAAATGGTATTGTAGCAACATGTTCAGTTTTTAAAACAAAAAAAAAACAGACAACCATTTGCTTGGAAGTATTTTTGCTGGATTCGGCTCATCTTTAAGCACCCATACAGTCTACTGCTGTTTACTTTCGCGCTCAAACGCGTAAATTCACGATTCATCAGCTACCACTATGTCATAGACGTTTTTCGAAGCATCGCTGCAGCATTTTGTTAACATTTCTTATGACCAATCGATACAAACCTATCATAGATAAACATTGGTCCTTGATGGAGCTTCATCGTGAAAATGTGAATTAAGTTGATCTACGCATTGTTGCTGAGCAAGTTCAAGTCGAAAATTAAAAAAAAATCGTGCGGAAATGTTTGCGATTTATTTCTTTTTTTTGTTCGAGAATAATATTTTGAGATACAATAATCTGCACTTACCTGTGATCGCTTACTTTTAGCCTTCCAGGTAAATAAGCAGAAATAGAAGTAAAGCTGCTTAGCAGATTTGTGTTATGTTCCAGGCACTTTATCAGTAGCTGATATCCAACTGCAGGAGTGTTTTTCAAAGGGCACTGTACATAGCAGTCTATGTGTTACCCCGCTCCATCTGGAGCAATTAGCCATCTAACCAAATATAACCTGAGCTAAGTGAACTCATGTACCTTAGAATAATTTTCGGCTGCTTCCGAGCTTTATATTTCCTTACCAATTTTAAGTACTTTTTTTAACAAGCAATATTCACTTAAATATCTGACGGGAAAGAACACAAATATCGAAGCAAAGAAAAATTACATAAGGGATGAATAATAGTAACAGTATTATTAAATTTTTGCCAGTGGTAAAAATACCTAACGTCTTTATACTCTTGGAAGCCGGCATGCAGAACTATGTATGTGCCTATAAGATACAACAGCTTACTAGCATGACAACCACGGCGTATGAGTAATATTTCTGAAAGCAACGTTATAACTGTGAAGCACACAATACAAACTCATAAAATTACACAGTTAATATTCAATTATTTAAGAGACACCATGTAATGGTTGCAAAAATGCCACAACCAAAGAGAAACATCGAAAGAACAAAGTCTGCGTCTGCAAGCCAATGCTCGTCGTAGAGAAAATGTTTATAACAGAGAAATAAACAATACTGGAGATATTATAACCAATGTGCATACACATAAAATATTCTTACTATCACTTTTGAACATATCAGCAGTTTAAAAAGAACTCTTGTACACATATTTACTGAGACGTAAGCAGACAAATACAAATTTACATAAGCATGATATATTTAGTAAGTGCACATACAGAGCGATATATACATATATGAAAAGCCGTACTCTTACTGGGACGGGGAAACATAAATATTTTATTGCTTACAAGACATAAAGACAGGTGAGGTCAAAAAGAAATGGAAGGGTGAGAAAGTAAATCAGCATTATAAAAGTAAAGCTCGTAACGGTAAATATATATGCCCACTAAGTGTATGTATTTCCAATAAGTGAACCATTTCACATGTGCTGCCGCCATTGTGTACTCACAGCGTCATTGCTGCGGTACGAGTATGTGCCGCCGCATAATCTCAACCAGCTACCACTCAACAACGTGGAGAGTGCAGGGCAGCGAGACTGCCATATGTGCATATGCGTGTATGCAAAGAAGAATTATAATAATAATAAAAATATCCATGAAACGCACGGCAAACAACAATAAGTGTGGCAGTAATATTCTCAAACGACTTCGAGCGCGTAGCAAATGACAAAAATAGCGGTGGGAGGGAATAACGGTAGTCGTATAGGAACTGACGGCGAGCGGAAAATGTGAGAAGTTCCGCTGATATAACAAAGCTTTGAATTAATTTGCAATATTTGTAGTCGCACTCATGCCACACGCGCAGCACACACAAAGTTGAGTTGGGTGAGAGGAAGAGTGTGGTGCAATGATGGTGGCAATTTATTTTCAATGCAATAAAATATAAATAAAATTAGTGTTTAATGGATGCTTACAACAGATCGAAAGAGTTTTCTTTTTCATCAATTATGAGTTAAAATGGAGCAGAAATGGAAATTTTTCGTTTATATTGTGAGTCTTGTGTGATAGTCAAAAAGTCTTTCTAATCAAAGTTCAACTTAAATTTTTATATTTATGTATAATGAACTTTAAGGAACATAATTTTTACCATTTTGATCGACCACTTTTCTGGTTTCTCCGCAAAAAGTTGCGAGATGTAATTTACATTTGGCTTCTATTGAAGCCAACTTTACTCCATTAAGAGAGTTCTGCATTGACCGCAACAGATTGTAGTCCGTAGTTCCTTTCTCATCAGTTTTTGATACTAAAATGTAGAAGCAATCGCTCGACCAGGCTGGATCAGCTCAAAATGGATGATTCCTTTCAAATCCCACAAAACACTCAGCATAACTTGTTTGCTTCACCACGCTTCGACCATGATCTTTTTGAGAACGGAAGCGAGCGAACCATTGTTGTGCTACACGAACTGATACAGCATCGTATCCGTAAACTTCACAAATTTCATTGCGTGGCACTTTTCTCTTTTTGATTTAAAAATATCAAATTCCCCGAATTTAATTTTTTTGGTTAAATGAAGCTTAAAATCTCACATTTCATACACTATATGGTATGACATATTATATTATATTGATTGCTAGTGGATGGATAGATCGAAATGTGGAAAGACCTTCCGGCTGAGATCAGAAGTAAACCAGGAGCACCAAAGCGTATCTTCCGTATCGCTAGTTTTCTTGTAGATATGTACACAATAGACTTCTAAAGCCGTTTTCTCTAAAAAACGAAAAATTATTTCGTAAGGTTATTAAAGCAAAAAATAGGAGGTGACCATAAGAAAGCTCTGAAGTGGACGTAGTCAATACAAGATGTCCGACATCATTTACCTCCTCCAAAAGCTGGTGAAGGAAACAGTACCAAAACATTTACCTCAGATCTCGAAACTTCACCAATGTTGGGCGAACTACTGAACCTCTATAAGGTATTATGGATATGGACAGAAAAAAAATGTAGTCTTTTGTAGAGGGAATTAATTTAAAGGAACCAGAGGCAACAATGCTAAATGACCTGCTCTTTCAAATCAACAAAGCATATGACTATATATTCTAAACATAGTTTGTAGCTCCTTCGTGCCTTCACTATCATCGTTCCTCAACATCTTGTTGCCCCAAATCCGCTAAAAAATTTTGCTCACAAATCTGTGCGGAGTGCAATAATAAACATCTTCAGGTATATATCTCAAATTTTAACCAATTTACTTCTAGAAACCCATACTCAAAACCTTAGACCATAACATATTCAAAATAGTTGACAATATCTTAAAGTAATCGCAGGCAATTCTACTTTAACGGTTATTATTTTAAATTAAAAAATACTCATAAGGCCTTAAAAAGCTGTTCTGAGTTTACATGCCAGCTCAAAACTTGTTTCAAAATTTTGATTTAATCCAAAAGTGCTGCACTTTCAGCCACTGCTTATTAACTAGAGTCCATAGACTCTACCAACGGTTGCTTACGAATCGCGCTACCGCCTGCTGAGCCGTAGAGCCCCTGTAGCATGTAGCGTTGTGTGTGGCAAACGCTTGATGGTATCACTGCGAGGCGTTGTTTGCCTCGCTGTTGTTTTTACACGCCCATCGATTGTCTCGATTATAGGTTGTTAAGCGTGTGTTGGAGCCATGTGCCACGCCTTCAACACATTGAGTTATGAATTTTTTCCCCCAACGGTTTCGCCTTTGCCTGCGTTTAAAAATGTCAGCCGTGTCAGCCAGTTAGACGCCGCCACCGTTGTTGTTTCAATGGCCAATCTCAATAAATCTCCCTGACAATCAATGCAGATTCATTTTGTTGTGTCGTTGATTGTATGCATGTCAGCGTGTGTGTGTTTGTAGCGGGTTCGTCTGTACTTCTCACCACATCAAACAGCAAGAAATTCAATTAAAAGATGTAACGGCTGTGTTCGGCGGGTTGCACGCAGAAATTTTTGTTGCCCGAACAGCGGGTTGGCTTGTGAAAAGTGGCAGCAGGTTGGCAGATTTGATTGTAGTCTTCTTTTTTCCATATCTGGCAGATTGATGAGGGCGCGGCAGTTTATGGTATTCCGCGGAGTTTATTTCGTTACCATTGAAGTGTAAAAAATACAGAATTTCGAGGAATGGACGACTTTCTCTTTTTATTCGGCTTTATCGGGTTAAAAGTTTTGTATATAAAAGTGCCAAATATTAAAGTAAACTATTAGCAGAATAAGTCACATTTCAGTTTATATTAGACGCTAGAACTCAGAAAATTTCAAAATATTCCTTAGTAAGTACTACAAAATTTAACATTAAATTAACATATATTCTCTGAAATATATCGGAGCGATTATGCTGTAGTTACTACTCCATAGCCACACAACCTAAAGTCTAAAATATTGTACCGCTTTGCACTTAGAGCTTAGCGCTTCTACAATAACGGCTTCTTCTGGGTCTGAGCATTACAACTTCAAACGATGGGCTAAGAATTCACCGACCAGCTCTGAATATTCAGAGGTAACTTAGTAATTTAAGAAATACATAATTATGGTTTTGGTTAAAACTGATTTTTATATAAAGTCGTGCATATGAATATAACAAAATCGGATAAGTTGTATTAAGATGTACTACTTGGTGCCAGTTCCGGTGTATAACGTGGATGTATAGGAACTTCTAAACTAAATAAAGCTTCTGATGCAATACAATTCTCTGCTTTTGGCCAAATCTCACCGCTTCTGGGCATTTACTTAATTCAGTAGGTCCAATTGTTGACGGCACACGTCTAAATTTAGAGTTCGGCCGAAGAGGAGCATCTCATAAAAGATCATTCCTTGGCAATCACACCCAACAGCAGTCTTGGTCACTACTGGCTCCGGCTCACCGCTATTCGACCACGGCTATGGCCATTTTAAGTGAATGATTCTTGGAACCACTCCCTTCAGAAATTGATTCAGTTGCAACTCAGCTGCTATTTGCATGGCATATTTGCGGAGCTTTTGAGATTTTTTCGCATTTACTCGTGTGTCATCTTTACATCGAGAACTTTTTGTATTCATTCTCATTTAAATGGTTCCAAGTTCTTATTGTTTTATATCCTGGTTCGTAGGCAATCGAAGCATCACTTATATGTCCGAGGGCTTGACAATTTCCACTAATTTATTTATCACGATAGCTAATATAACATTTGACTGTTATTCGGAAACATAAACAATATATACATTTTCAGCCATCTGGCTTGAAATTTTCTCCTTAGCGAAAAAAGCTCTAAAATATATCGAATTTTCTCCTCCCTGGTGTCCACATCTTCGTTTCGTGCTTAAATAATACTGAATCAAGCAATCACAAAGTTGTCTGAAAAGCTTTTCTGCCACATAGACTTATCTTTCTAATGCCATATAGCGTTATCCAATTGCTCTTACACAACGCAAGACATGGAGTACTAAAGGCATTTATTGGGAAAATAATGGTTTCTTTCTAGCAGACGTCCATTTTTATTTGTCAAATCCATTGGCCTTGATATTTTCTTGTTGGATTATATACTATATTTACGAGTACATATATACGAGTATATATTACAGCTAATTCTTCTGTATAACAAAAATAGCATTCTGATACTTTTAAAGTAGTTAAAAAGAAATAAGCGCTGAGCAGATTTCTTAGTATAGACGAATTCCAAAGTTTTTTAAATATATTTTTTAAATTATGAAGTGAAAAATTATTTTCCGCCAATATCGTGAAGGTATTCGAATGAAAGAAAAAATACACAAAATTATAAAGAAGTTAAGCGCGATATGTATATCTGAACATCTCTGTGTCTATTACGTATTTCTTACACCTTCGCGAGCCCAAAGAGCGCCAAATAATTGTGCACATTTCTAAAAATAATTTTTTTGCCTATATATGTGAGGTTAAATTTACTTCTTTCAAATATCAGACACACATATATACCATTTGTATATGTTTCTGTGACGTACACAGGATATTATTATCAAAGTGCTGGTGTGTTAAATGCTGCGCTGAGGGCTATCCATAAAGCTTACATGCGCTCATATTACAAGCAGCCATAGTTGCGAGAAAAAAAAATTTCACAAAAAACCGCGCATATTTTATTGTATTCAAACATGTCACTAACATATACATTTGTACATACGCATGGCATATGTGCATGTATTGGAGTGCGTAAGCATATTCTCCCCAGCGCTGTGCAAACTTGTGATTATACGCAATCTGCAGCGAAGTAAGAAAAATGTGCACACTTTCCGCCTCTACTGCCACACACACACATGCATACACTTTCTTGTTAATATTATTTTCTCTTGCGCTGCTGTTCATTCTTCATGCATTGTCAACAATTTATGCCACTTGAATTAACAGCACAACTGCGCAGCAGGCTTTGAGGCAAGCGACAAGCGACAAGCCTGTTTGCCAGCGTCAAAGGCAAAGGAAAATGGCAAATCAGCCACGGTTTGTTTGTGTTTGTGAGTGGTTTTTATTTTATTTTATTAACGCCTAAGCGCAAAGGCGCCACAATGGAAGACACTGATAAACGCCTAGAAGTATACACTTGCGTATTTACATATGAAACAGTTAGAGATATGTGCCTGCAGCAGTCTTCTAAGCTGCCTGCGACAAACTAATATCTACAAAGCAATAACTCAAAACCGACAGCGGCCACGACGCGCCTTTCAGATGACTGACACACACCCACAATCTACCACTGCTAACGCACACGTAAATACAAGAATCCGTGTGTGTGTTGCCAACTTTTTATTCCAAATTTAGTTTGTCCGTGACACTGAGCGCGCATAATGGCTTCAATAATGAAATTTAGTAGGAAAAGCTTTACAGAGAAATGTGCTGAAGGAAGCAACGCATCGAGTTTGTTAGTATCCCGAAAAAATGGCATAATATTATGCGTGCAAGCCGCGGCATATTTTCGTGCGCATCGAAGCAATAAAGTGTAAAAAGCTTTTATGCGGGTGCACGGTAGAATGCAAAAATCTATAGGATTACTGTCTTCGCTAGCGCCTTCACCAGCCGGAATCTTAGATGACATAATGTTAAAAATTTTTTGCGACAAATTGTGTGAGTGGTGGAAATTAAGATCCAATGCGCGAAAGCTAAAGATAGTGCTATAAATTTACTATTTTCTCAAATAGATATTTTTATAGAAAGAATGCTAAAAATGATACTTTCAATAACACAACTTCAATTTTCACTTAAATTAGAGCTCGATTGCTTTTCAGAAGGCTTAACTAACAGCACATGTTTTGATATTATTCCGTATTATTTTTTAAAAGGTGTATAGTTGCAAGTTTTTGAGATATCTAAAATTTCCCACATGTCTCTTTCTCCTCAAAAAGCAACTCATTTGTCAAAACCGCGGATATGGAGCCGCTATAGGCCCTAAGGAGAAGCCAACGGGACTAAAACTACCTCTTCCTCTGTGACTCATCCTGTTTGTCAGATGAAGTGCGTCAATACAAAAAGTTTTATTTGTAAACTAAGACTTTTAAGGTATCGCCAAGAAACCCTCGATCGACAGTTGCCAGTATAAAACATTGCATTCGCATTGAAGATGTTAAATAGTTTCTTCGTCTTCTACCTCTTGACAGCTTTTACAATAATACAGTGGACTGTTAGCACTCTACAGTTCATACACCCTATCAAGAAAGTATCCCGCTTAAGCAGGAGATTTAAATGAAGAATTCCCGATGCTTTCTGGACAGGGTGTATATCACTCCTTTTATATTATAAAACCCGACATGTGCGGTCTATATTCCATTTATGCAACGTTTGGCTACTTGTTGAGCAAGCTAGAGATTGTATCCACCAAGTCTTAGCAATAACTTTATCATGTTGGCCGATTAAATATCTACAAGTAACCAGAGTCTTAAATTCTCCCTCTTAATCGGAGTCTAATAATATAGTGGTACTTGCTTTACTTATTTCGTCTGCTTCTCTATTACCAAAAATATCCAATAGTTCTTCTCATGCACATAGTAGCTGCTCTTGGCCACCATACCAATATACCATAAGTCATACCCGGCCTTACAATTGGGCCCCACCATCCTTTTACACGTCTAAAGTGCTGTAGTTGCTTTCCTGCTTTGGTTTCATGATATCTTGATCTGACCGATAAACACAATTTCATTTCTAATTGGCATTATTTTAAAAATTTTTATGAGAGTAAGTATAAATATTAAAATGATATTTTCAATATTTTAACTAATTTCTTACTTATTGTGCTCTTGTGCCGATTTCTTCTCTTTAAATCATATTAAAAAAAAAAAACGTTTCTAAATCTTTTCTTGATCCTTAAGCAAAGAAGATAGCAGATCATGAAAATTTCTTATAAAAAGAAGCTCATGCCGACAAACCTTACGGTTGAGAATGCGGAAGACAATTGAGTTTCTAGTCATTTGCTAAATTCAACACCTTTAAGCTTATTAACTACTTGCAGGTACAACGCCTCACTCTTCTATTCGGACAAAAAACGTCGACAAATGGCTGTCATCCCTTCCAGTCAATTAAAAAGTTTAACTTTAAATCACTATCGCTTCACCTGAAAATTCTACCTTAATCGTCACCGTTACCTGCCACACGAAAACAAGACGGAAACTTTACTTTAACTTAAGTTAACGAGCAACAAATTGTTGCACAATATTTATTGTTCACGCCAACAGCTAGTACGACCAACATCAACACTGGAACGCTTTTGACAAATAAGCCAATGACAATAGAAATTCTTGTTGCGAACAAACTGAGATTCCAATTTTTGCTGTTTTCATTTTTCTTACACGGAGGAAGCAACTTCTTGGCGTCTTTCATCGGGACATTGTCTGTCTGGCAGCGCCTGGCGCTTGTGCTCGCATAACAAGCTTGTGGCGCGTTAGTGGAGTACAAAGACAATTAGTGACTGAAATTATGTTAAAGTTAAAAGTTAAAAATGCAAAACTAACGAAAATCTTGCAGGCACACACACACGCATATACACAGAGAGGCATACTTTGCGTACTTTTGAAGGCGTGCGCCCTTCCGCTGCCATCCATACCTGCAACGAGGCCGCCATTGTCCTACGCTGGGTGCGAATGAGTGATGACAAAAGTTGCGCATCGCTTCGCTTCGTCTCCCAGAGTACTGTGGAATTTTCCGATTTTCTGCCGACAGACAGACCCCGCTGCGCGTACATGGTCCGTAGGTTGAGTTTGTCAAAAGTTTAATTGAAATGTAAACAGTTGCTTACTTACTTAGTTAGGTAATTTATGCGTTACTGACTTTCGAATTCAATTTGCAAATGAATGCCCAGATTTATTGCTTTGAAATATCTTTTGGATGGGTGATTTACAACGGATGAGTGCAAGCGTCGACAATATTTGTGAGAGAACACGAATGAGATTGGAGGTACTTGTTTACTGTCAGAAGAATTACAGCAAGTAAAGGAGAAAAATCTGACTTTGAAAAAATTAATTAAATTTTTGAAGAGAGAAAAATTTTGAAAGAGAGAAGATCATCTACATAGTCTAAATTACAATACAACTACACTATTTTTAGATTTTTAACACATGGTACTCTTAGGTTAGCGACATTGACCAAACGCCCGTGTATGACGCTAATGCTGATCTCTGACAAATAGCCGAATGTTCACTCAAATTGTTACAGCGAAACCGAATACCGTTCGATTATTGAGACATTTGTGCTATCTAACCAAATGAATATATGTACATATGATCCTTATTCCATTACAAATACCAAATACTCATATATATATGCGTTCAAACATATTTGCATTGGTGAAGCGAAATTGAGCATTTCGCCTATCATTTTTGTTACTTTTTCACACTCATCATGCAATCCCAAAGCAATTACGTGGTAAAATCAATTGCATTTCACAGATTTCCCATTATTTCAATTTGTCCATTTTATTTGCCATTATTTAATTGCCAATTGGTGCTGGAAGCAAATATTTATCGGCCGTGACAATACAAATAAGGACGCTTGCAACAGGCATAGTTTGCACGTTCGTTCGGTGTGGTGAAATTTCGTACAACAAATAGGTGTGTGCTCCAACACCCACACATACCAACGGTGTTATTGACTTATGCGGTTTTTTGTTTGGATTTGTTCTTCTTGTTGTTATATTTAATTTTGCAGTACACATCCCCACACATGCACTGTATACATAGTATCTATGTGGAATGACTAATGGCTTGCAACTTTTGCTTTTCATGCGAATACTCATGCCAACGAGCGACACGACAAAGCAGTGCTGATTTAATTGAAATCGCTCATTTCAACGTGTTTTTGTTTCAACAAATAAGTATGTATATTTATATGGAAGTATACGAGTATCTGTGCCTATATATCAGCTTTAGAAGTGGTCATTCTAAAACCGATAAAACTTGTAGATTTCGCAGCATTAACTTGTACATGTGCCATATATACCTATTAGATATGTATTCGTTTAGAAGTGTAGAATGTCCTGCTGGTATAGCTGTCAAACCAGTTTTCAATATATAAGTGTATTTAGCGTTTATATTTAATACTAGCTGGCCCCGCAGCCGTTGTTCTGCGTGAATTATATGTTTTGAAATGAAACTAAAGTTGAATTTATCATTTCATTTTTTTTTTTCAATGTAACGCAGCTTGATAAAAACATTTTTTGGTTTCTGTTCCTGTGTACAGAAAAGATGGTTTTCCAACCCGTGAACATACCTCGTATATCTGGCCGTGTGAAAAACATGGCGTTTCCAAATATATGCCACACACTATGCGACTATCCTTGTGTCCTGTTGATTGTCATCTCAAATTCAATTTTCACTGGAAACGAAATACCTTTGAACTGAAATGGCCAATCGTTAGAACTCTAGGAAATTCGTAGAATCAACCATTCTGCTTCCTTCGTCGGGCTCCATTACACAGTTTCGGCGCATGAAGATTGTGAACTATAATAATAACGACAGATCGTACTTTGAGACAGAAATGATGCGGTGGCACACCAAGCCTTTCCAATGTCAAGACGATCAATCGATTTGTATGAGCGCAAGTCTCCCAGAATTTGACTTTGATTCTTTAAGTTTAAGTCAACAACTTCGGTATTTTTGTCAGCTAACATTGCGCGTGCACTTAAGGAATCATAGTTACGATAATTTGTCCAATGTCCGAACATTCGTGCTGAGTTCATCTTTCGTGAGTTGATAAACGGCAGATGAAATTGATATCAAACCACCGGAAGTATCAACCGGAATTGAAACATTTCTAATAATTATTGACGTGGATTTAACGACAGATATCGAAATGTTTATCGCGAAAAGTGTGCGAACATCATTTTCAATCCAGTGATTAACATGTTCCAGCAATTGTAATTACCTTACCGTTCAAGACCAATAACCCCCATGTTGCTTCACCAAACTGCAATACTCAACATTGATATGCGTTTTGAATGTGAATTAAGCAATAGTGGGTACAATTCATGTGTCGTCAACTTAGATATTCACTCTTCTAAATTGAATGCTGATTGTTCTGCCGACGACGATGGAGTGGATATCCATCATTTCCAGTTTTGTGCATTTATTGTCAGACATACAAACCGAAAAGGGATTATAGATATAGAAAACCGACCGATATTAGCGCGACCTCTTCGTGGCATCGTAACAAATTTCAATCTGTAATTGATCACTTTGTGTGAAACACACATAACGCTGTCACTGAATAATTTTCAACAGTTTTTTTTTTTTTTGAGTAGCCGGAATAAAGAAAGCAAATGTCAAATTTGAACGATTCAAACTATTGAAAAACAAAACAAAAAAGTAGAAAAAAATTGTATATGAAAAAAAGATACTTTTTGGAATTTTCCGATTTTCCGACTTTTTCCCACGAAAAGCATATGGATTTTTTTATTTCTAAACCTTCTCCGACCCACAGCGAACAACCTCTGAAAATTTCATGAAGATTGGTTCAGCCGTTTTCGAGCATTAGCGTTACTAACAAACAAACATATGTATATTCGTTTATATGGGGAAAAACTGTTGTTGTGAAAAGGGCTGTTTTTCGGCAATTATTCGAATTTTTCTTGCCGTAAAAACCATCTTTGAACCACTGAAACCCAGCCATAGACAATTTGCTGAAAAGTAAACGAAATTGGGTCTCAAATGTTCATAGGCCGAAAATCTTGACTCTTTCAATAAGTTTATTCTGTTTTGAATGAATTAAGAGTCCTATACTTCCTAAGGTCAGCCGTTGATGATTATATGGAACTGAGGTGACATTGGGGTTTTTCTGAAGCCCGGATGAGATATACAACCGACTTTGAACTACTAGCCTAAAGGAAACCTTTTAATTATCTTACACATTACAGATATTGGAAAATCGTTCGATTTCTGAATGATATATGTATATAAGTACACCGAAGTTTGTGCAAAAGAAGACCAAATACGCAAAGTCTTACGGGAACGAACGCGAACATATAAAGCTTTGGTCAGCTAAGGGCAAAGTGGACTAGCTAGATTTCAAACTATTTATAACTAAAATATTCGGAAGAGATATGGTTTATTTTTTTAATCAATATAGCAAATTTTTTTCACTTCCTTTCGCTGAAATTATTTCTACTTTGGGGACCGTGGAGTTTAGTATCCTCATAGCCAAGCATATGGCGTAGCCTAGATTGGCATATCAAACACTTTACACCCAAATGCACCGGATATAAACTCTAAATTCAAAAGTTTAAATTGACTTTTGCAATTTTTCTTTCTTTCCACAATTCTGCACAGAAATTACTGGTTTCCTTAGAAGCCGCTAAAAGTTATGAATTTAAAACATAACGTGGTTATGTGACAAAATCCAAAGATGACAACCGCCTACTTAACCAATGTATCGCAAGATATGACGAAGAGTTGGAAAGATGGCTGGTAAGATGATAGCAAAGAGTGATAAACTAGCGAAAAAAAGCAGAAAGTTGTGCTTATTTAAAAAAGCGCCTAACTTTTAATCAAACTTCCCACAAACTCGAATTTCGTGCTCTTCAATTTAAAAAGCCAAAATAGAATTAATAGGAAGAGGAAAACATGAAATGCTTGCACAGCAGCTGATTTGCGGCGTGAAATTCTTTCGGAAATCAATATTTGCACATGTGCATGCTCCGCATATTGAATAACAATCGTTAGCCTGGCAAAAGCTTCCACCACAAGTCAATAGCAAAGCAAAACATGGCAACCTGCTTTTTGCGGTTATCATCATGGTTAGGTTTTTAGGCACAACGCCAAACCAATTTCTGTTTTTCTATTTTCTGTTTTGTTTTTTATCTAATGGATGCTCGAACATACGAAAACTAAGCACACTTTTGGGTAGAATTTATTTTGTGGTTCCCGAGCAGCTACAAACATGCTTAGTGCTTTTGTAAATACCCAGTAAAGTGCACAGAAATAAAAAAAAACTGGATTTAGAAAATACTTTAAGGAAATCTAAAATTAAATTGAAAAAATGTTTCGTCAATATAACGGCGTGGGTTTTCGACAAATTTTAGCTAATGTTTTAAATTATAATGAATTTTAGCTAATTCAAAAAGTTTGATATGCGACTTCGGTAGCTACATATTAATGAAGCACCTAAATGTAGGCAACATTTTATTTAATAGCTCTTTAAAGCCGAAAATTTATAACGAAGACTTTGCCATATACATCACTGATGACTCCGCAATACCATGACAACTAAGCCTGTTTGTTCCATGCCTTTCCACCACTTCGATTGCCTACCGGGTTTGTCTACCCATTAAACATCCACACACGCACATTTTGTAAATACATATATATATTTGTGCTTTTTCGCACTTGACACTTTTGTGCTGTTTTTTATCAAACCAAACTTTTTTGTCTACTTCATCGAAATTTTTCGCACTAATCTATTTACAGATGTTGCAAATGCTTATTTTAGGTAATATGAAAGGTTCTCCAATTAGATTTCCTTTACCTAATGTCATTTCATGCCCTTATCTAATTGAATTTATTTTGTAGAAACTTAAATATAAGAATACCGTATATTTTGTTGGGCTCGTGTTCATTCATTCGTCTTCAAAATTTGAAAGCTATAAGAATGAAAGATGAATTAATGAAGTGTCATTTAGGAAATATTGTTAAGAAAATGAGATTCTGAAATAAAAATTATTGATGCTCCTTCTTATACAGATTCTTGCAACATGTTGCTACCTTACTATATTCGGTAGACCGATGGATATAGTGTTATGTAATATGTTTCTATATACATATATATAAACTAGGGGATCCGGGCACGCGTTGCTGTGGTATACATTTTATACTATTCAATTCAGTGAAAATTTTATTTACGAATAAAGGCGAAATGTTTTTGCCGGTATAAATATCCAAAGAATTGTATAATTGTACCCTAATTTTGAATATGTTTACACAAATAAATTTCACTGGAAATAATAACGAATTTAAGGCAGCGTTTCTGACCAGTTAATAGAGTTGTCCGCTTAATAGGGCGTCAATTTAAAATAGCTTTTACCGCATTCTTTATTTATGAATTGTCTTAGCTATCCTATCTTTTAAGTTGGTTCGAACTAGCCACAATGTGCTAAATTTTACTAAAATCGGTTCAGTAGTTTAGGAGTCCATCGTGGACAAACAACGTGACTCGTACTTTTTATATATAAAGATTAGGAATTTTTTTTTTGAACTATTCATTTTTCTCAATCCCCTTGGGTGAATGAGAGATGCGTTTTTTCACTGGCGGACACGATTTTTCATGTTTGGATCATCTGAAACACAAAAGCCCAATTTATTCTTAAAAAGTACGTGAATGATTATCGTCTCTAGCGAAATCATGAAAAAATTTTGATAAATAAAAAAGTAATTAATGTTTCTTTTTTAATTTTTCCCCATGTTTTTTTACATAAATTTTGTCATAACATTGTCAATAAATTATAAAAATAATGAATTATGAAAAGGGACGATAGCCAGGCGTTTTGTGAACATTTAAAAAAAAATTAGGTAAATCGGTTGAGTGTTTTGAGAAACCTCATTTAAAGTTTGAGGTGTGTACCCTGAACGTCGAGCGGTATTATTATTTTTGGGCATTTTTCGAAACCTTCCCATAATAAAGTGGGTTTCTATATTAATTCGAGGGTATAAGGGAACGAAAAATGCAAAAAACAAAAATTTGAGAAAAGATTACCCTACTGACCACTTAACATTTAGTGATCTTTTATCTTAAAATTTCTATAGCTCAGCTTTGACTTTAGACACATATTCCTCAGAATTGAACACTCTACAAAAGTGACGATTGCGACAAAATCGAAACTCACACCGGCGAGGTAGTATGGGGCTCTAAACCTTTTTTTTCCACGAAATTCGCATTTTTTTGTATTTTTCTCGTAAATGAAGAGAGAGCTATATCGTTAGTACTTCTCGAGATATTCGGCTTTATAAGTAAGGCTTTGTGGAGTTTTCATAGGTTTTTTAGCCAACACACAGCGTATACAGCCAGGGAATCTGAAAACAATTCAATTCAATTCCATCTGATTCTGTCGCATCCCCATATACAAATCAAGCACCAATACATAGTATATCGCGATAAAACCCTTGACGAACCCATGTGACACCTAACGATTAGAAATTAGATCACATACGAAATATGTGGACACCAGTTTGCGAAAAAAGCCTTTCCTGATGATACTATGTTAAGCCTATGTTAAACATGAGTACAATCGTTTCAATACTTCCCTTAGCAACCCTTATTTTTAGAATTAAGTTTTGACATTACCTGAAAGTATGGTAAGTCTCCAGTTTTAATCCTTGCAAGTTACAAAGGTATAAAATGTTCGATTACACCTTAGCCCTTCCTTACATATTTAATACCAAATTAAATAATCCTTTAGAAAACTCTCACCAATAATGAAAGTGTTCAAAGTCACGACTATCGCTTTTGATATATTCCTCGCTCCGAACTTCACGTACTCGAATCATCTTCGCGTCGTAAGTCATATGTATGTATAAGTAAAATAATCAGCACTTAGAAGTAAATAAATGTATTTATATTTATAAATACATATGTATATCTGATATTATCTTCCAATGCTGCCGAGAAAGCTCATCTTTACGGAAGCATACGCTAGTTATCTGAACCAGCTGACAGCTGAAATACGCTGTCATCAATCAAAAACATTTTCAGGTTGCCACACTGCACACGTAGGTGGTTTTCACTTTCCCCGTTGCCCTCAGCACGCTCTTGACTTTTATACACTTTAACACACACATGTGTATTTAAACATGCAGTCATTTGTAGCAAATATATCAAATTCACTCCATATTCGGAGCTGTCATAACGGCTCAAACTGCACGATCACGTGTCACACACCAAATACAACTGCAGTTACGTCGTGTTTACAAAAATATTTTCACAATTTTCAACTGAAATTCTATGAAAATTGAAAGAATTATGATTTTAATAGCACTTTGAAACCAATACGTGCTAGTGTGTTTGTTGGTGTGTTTGCAAAAAGTGCAAAGAGAAAAATATTATGATATAAATACATTGCAAGGGTCATCACAAATGTCATTGCATAACATTCGCACCCAGTCATTGGAGACGAAGTAAGAGCAAACAAACTGGTTTCTGTAAATGAAATATTTGAGCGAACATTTCAACACAAATGGAGGGGCAGAAAATTCAATTTACACAAATCTGTGTCGTTTTCTAAAAATAAATATTTTCTCGCAATTAAAGTTATTTTTTTTACCACCATAAAGTGAGCAAAAGAAAAATAATTCAATTCAGAACTTGAAAATGCAATGAATAACACGTTTCGCATTAGAACGAGTTGGACTATATAGATCATTAAATAACTTAGAAGCATATTTTTCATTTTCTCATATCAAACTTATAGGATAACACAGGTCTAGAATGCTGAAAAATAAAAATTATATAACTGATTGAATATAGTAGAGATCTGATATCCAGAAATTGTTTCTGTAACACCAAAAGTTCATAGCAAAATGGTTCTTTAAGAGTAAAGATTTTGATAAAAGACGGTGAGAAAAACACATTCAGGTACTTATTTAAAATTCTGAATGCTAGCTATACCAAAAATGTTGACTTTTCTTCACCCGGTAATCTCATCCAATTGTTCTGTCTTCAAAATCGGGTGGTTTGTCATTATCACAAGGATTAAAGACGAGACATATTTGAATATGGTTTTGGTAATGTGAGAGCGAGAAATGTGAAAGTTCAATATGAAATGAAATGACTCAACTAACTATTTTCTACATTTTCAAACTTCCTTCGAAGAGAAATATTATGAGGAGAGAAACAAATATCATTGTGGGATTAAAACCGAAGAATTGATAATTTCTTGACCATTTAGACTTTTCATATATATGGCCCTTCTCGGATCAGCTCGTACGTCAGTCAGTGGGGCTTTGATTATTCTTCAAATACAATCGGACGATTGGAAAGCCCCGGCCTGACACAGAGATGACACTATTATAATTAAATCCATAGCGTTTTAATTAGCCCTAACCTTCCAAAGTGGTATGCTTAAATTTATCAACTGTTGGTTCATTACTTTGTGAATTAAACTACAGTTGAAGCATAAACTCAAGGAAAATCAACCATCAAGGATTTGTATGCGTTGTTTAGACTTGATGAAATGAGCACCGAAGATGGTCAGCCAGTGAAAACGATTGCTTCCGCTTTCTCCTGATCTGGTCCAGCGCTTACTTCCTGTTCTCAGATCTTAAAAGAATGCTCGTTGGGAAGAAATTTTCGTCGAATGAAGAGATGATCGTCGAAACTGAGGACTAATAGTGTTTTACTATGGTATATAGTATAAGTTAAGAAAAAAGTTTTCGTCCGTTTGACTAAATTTTTATTTCGAATTTTGTTTATTATCTGAAATAATTAAATCAACTGCAAATATTTTACATAGTGCATACATAACCTATATATATTATTAGTATGAACATTTACATATGTAATTGTAACAACTGTCAGAAAAACAGTGACTTCTAATGAAAAACAAAACAAAAACAACTTAAGCTCAGCGACATATAGAAGTGTGTTTGTGTGAGTGCAATATAGCGCTGTTATGCTGAAATATAATATATTTACATTGTGATAAAAAAGCACGCTGAATATTTGGCTCCGAGTGATTTTTCCCCCAAACAGAAATAGCTGCTCCGTTGAAGCCATTTTTAGTCGACGAAGAGATAAAACAAAACTTGCTGTAGGAGCGATCCCAAAAAGTTCTTATGAAAGTGTTTCGTGGACTGGAAAAATCGTTGGCATAAATGTATTATATCTGGTCGGGATTAAATACTTTGCGTTTTATTTACAATTTTAGGATACTTTTTTGTCACAATGTATATATACATATTTTACATATTTCATGCATGGCGTTCACACAGTGGCATTATGCTGGCTTTGGCCAATTCATTTTCTATGCGATTTCGGTGCGCTTCACTTCGCTTCACAACTCCGCCAAACAAAACGCAAAGCAAATAAATTTCATGTTTACAGCAAATGTTAACTAACAATTCGCATTTCAAAAGGAATAAAAGAATCGCAGCATTACAATAATAATAACAAATAGCACACATGTAAATACAAATTGTTGGCAATAAACTAGAAAGCCGCACGCGCACAACAGGACATGCCGCATACGCACTGTGGCACTGACAATCCGTCCGTCAGCGACTCAATGACAGTTGCGTGGCATACCACATGCGCCCACGGTCGACCCTAGCCACGGATAGGTGGATAGTCGAACCGACAATTAGGGCGTGTGGTGAGCGGTGAGTGGGCAGACAGGCGGCGGTTGCGTTGGCATTAGCAACTATACACGTGAATCTTTCTGTTAGGTGGTGCGGTGGTGAGTGTGGTGGAGGCACGCTTGGAATTTTATAAATCACTGAAATATATAAAGCTGTGCACATACATGTTTGCATTTGTATTAATATGCGCATTTTAGATTTGTGCGCCATGTTTTGACCACTCAACGAAAGGCTCAAATAAACAAATAAATACTAGTGCTGCACCGCGTCTATTTGCCACAATGCCTCTCACAACAATTTAATTAATATGAAATACAATTTTATAAATGCAGAAATATTATGTATACAATAGAGATGTAAGCATTCTTCATTTTCATTTCTACTTTTATTTAATTCTCTTTTTCATAAGAATTTAAAATATTTTTTTTAATTTTTCTCTTCATTGGCATTGCATGGACTTCACAGCTTTCCAAGAAATATATTCATAAATTTAAAAAAAAATATTTATTTATTTTTAAAATGCATAACATCAGTTCGTTGAGTATGCAATCTGAAATCAGAATGGTTTTTTCCCCCTGCTCTCAAACGGATGCAAAATCAATAAAGTGGGAGTTGATTCGAAGATGGAAATTAGAGCTATTTGGCACAAATTACTTCAGAACTTTTTGTGCGTATATTTGGACTAATTTTGAACTGTAAACGGATACGGATTTAAATTTTCCAGCTTTAGAATGAGGACAAATCGGCAAAGAGAATCCTTTCTATTGCTTTTGGTTGTCTTTTCGAACGATGTTGAAAAAATCCACTGAAGGCTTTACGTAAAAATTCGTGAATGTTATAATCCACGCATTGTCTTGACTCTCCCCTCTTTCGAAGGCTTACGTCTTCAACCTGTTAATAAGGTGAAATACCTAGGTCTTATCCTTGATTAAAGCTTCCATGAGAGTCAAATATTGATTAGAGATTAAGAAAGACATCGATTGCATTATGCTGCTGTTAACAAGCAATAAAGAAAAGGAGAAGATTCTCACCAAAGCTGATATTTTGGCTTTACGAATTAGTAGTCAAGCAAATAGCGTTCCATTCGGCTCAAAAGGGCTACATTTGCTAAGACGCTTGAGCAATTCCCAAGAGTTGCTCTTATCGGCATCTCCGGTGCTCTACGGATTACACCGACAATAACACATAGTGCAATTTATTCATAGCACTTGTAGACATCGCTGACAGGTGCAATGCTCCGAAGCGCGCTTTGAGTCTCAGCTTGGAATATAAAGGTGTCCGAAAAAGGATACGCCGAAATTCTCTTCTCCTTCAGCTTTTTTCTCAAACCTTAAATCACTGCGTCTGTGCATGAACACAGACTGGCATTATTTTGGTCTGTTTTCAATAGAAATAGCATTACTACTACTTTATCGTCTAACCCGTTTAGGAATCGCTTGCAACTTCAATGCCGGGAGCACACTCGTACCGCTCACATCGAAATGGGCCCATGTTGAATTTCCATTTACGTTTTCCGTTCTAGTACTTGACCAATGGACCTCGAGTGCGCTTAGCATGTGCTGGTCGACGACCAGATCCTATGCATCTACAAGACCCTTTTCGCTTAAAGTAAAGCCCAGAAGATCTATTCAACTACTTGCTCTTAGTAAAGTTTAGAAAAATTCGTCTTGCCGCAATCGTATAGGCCCTTACTGAACACTGAACACTTAGCAAACAGCAAATACCAAAAATCCTGTCGGACGCTAATTATCAAAATTGTTTGGAGAAGCGTGAAGTTGAAGCATCTCAGCACTCTTACCTTCGGAAAACCACAAAGCATACCTGAAACTGACAATAGACGTGACAGTAAATTTAAGATAGGCTTAGAGATTTTGTTGATTTGTAAGGGTATTATTATCTATTACATAGAAGTGTTAGGTATCACAACGGACCGAACGGAGATTTTTTTCCATAATCGATATATGTTGCTTTGCAGTACGCTATTCGCCTTTTTTAAATGAAAAAAGCCACACATTAGAGACACCAAAGTAAGCTACATATTGTAGCTAAACATAGTCCATTTTAAAAAAAATAACATTCTACTGAACTAAGACTAGACTTGACTGGATATTGACAAAACCAATTTTTTCGAATGTTTGAGTTGTAAGTAAACATTTAGCCTCCGAAGACGAAATATTTCACAACGAATTTCGATATAACAAATCATCACTATTGAATAAAGTACGTACATAAGTTTCAAAAAAAAAGGAAAAACATGGGAACCACTTGCGATTTTGTCACATTGCATTGGCTTGTAACATTTTCTAGGCCAGCTTGTATGACAAATACTGTCAGGTGTCTTCGAATCACAAATGTTTACTAATTTTGAAGATTCGACTTTAAACACTTTGAATTTTTGGAAACCTGACTTTAAGTTCAATTTTAGCTCTAATGTAAATAAACTCCGTAATATTTTACTAACACCATTTTAAAAGAACTCAAGAGGGCATCCTTATTGAAACTGTTTCCAATATTATCAAATATTCATGTAATAACATTAATCAATTAAATTTCAAAGTTATTCTCATTCGCTTTCGAATACAACACCGGCATTTCCTGGAAAAAAGTACAGCGCATATTAATTAAAAAACGGTATTTAAACATGACAAGTTTTGCTGGCCAAACGCAAAGACATATTTACTTTTGAATTTGCTTTTCTAGACCACCTGAGATTTGTTTAATTTTATTGCGCCGTGTTAGTTGTATGAGTACAAATTGCAACATCTGTTTCTATTACAACCCTTGATTATTTTCACGACAAACATCAGCACAACACCTACATGCCACGGCTTTCCTGCGCGCCAACAACATAAAGCATCCACGATACACAAAGCAGTCGAGTTTATTTAGCATGGGTGCAGCGCCCGAAAGGCGACTACAGTTACACGTTTCAATACAAATAAAGCAGAACTGCTTTATTAGTCTGCCAGTGGTTGAGCGCCGGTAAATAAAGTAAATACATATTTATACATATACAAATATATATATATATATATATATATTAGGGTCGCCCAAAAAAACTAACTTCAAAAATTCACCCTGGGCACCCCTCAATTTTTTTAGAATGGGGTTCAATATACTTCTGTAATTTTTTCTGATTTTTTGATGGATGGGAAAAGGGTGCTCAAAGAACGCTAAGTTTCACGATTGATAACAAAAAGTCGAAAAAATAAAAAAAAAACTTATTTTAATAATTATTTTTGTTTCTTTGTTGCAGGTGTTTCAAATATCTAAAACAGATGCTGAAAAATATCATCAATAAGATCTAGATTGACAAAACTTAATATTATTACGAAATAATTCTCATAATAGTACCCAAAGTGATACCTGTTTTAAATTTCAACAATAACTTATGAAAAACCATGGCGTCCAATTCTCCTGCAACAAGGCAGTGTGACCGTGTTTTCCTTTTGGGTATTACAGATGTGGAATCTCTATTAAGACTAAATCAACTACCTACTAATAGGCAAGTGCTTTTGCGTTTTCACTGGCACTTGCATAAATTTAATTAAGTGCGTAGTGCAAGTCATATGACAGTTGAGGAGGTAACTCAGTTATGGGAAAGAGCTATCATACCAACAAGATTAATTAAACACTGCGTTTATAAGATTGAGAAACTCCATTCAAAGTGGTTGTTGCTAAAAAAAAAATAAATCTCGTAATTCAAAACATCAAAAAGCTCGTGAAGATGAATTTACAACTGAGCTTGACTCTTTATTTGATATAGCCCATGCAGATGCTTCAAATTTGATAAAGATTGAAGAAGACCGTAAATTTCTAGCAGATCAGCGAGACCAGCGAAAAATGGCTATGACTTAAGTTGAGAAAAGCTTAGCCAAAAAGCAGGAAAGAACTTTACAGAGATTTAACGAAGATGAAGAGAGAAGACGAAAAGCCCAGCTCTTAGAAACAACACCTAGTACCTCCAAAGGGACATCTTTAATGTATGAGCCTTATTTCGAAATTGGACTCTCTAGTGACACTTCCTGTTCCTCTGAAGATGAAGAATATCCAGTTTCAACTTTTGTAAAGGAGAGCTCCCGGTACCTGATCACTGACCATCATGCTAATGAGCCGAGCAGTGACAAACCTGTGAAGGCTGCTAGCCAAAACTTGTTTTCTAAGCATGTGATAAGCTCTTTAGACCGCAATAAAGTGTCTGATAGAGAAGCCTTGAGGTTGATGGTCCCAATCGCAGCAGCACTGGGCCAAGACCCTAGATCGTTGCCATTATCACGCAGCACTATTCAATGCCAAAGAAAACAAGAGCGAAAATCTATAATTGAGGAAATAAAGCAATCTGTTTCTTTTGATGATCCAGTTATAGTTCATTGGGATGGTAAGATTCATCCCGATATTTTGAGCAATGAAAAAGTAGATCGTTTGCCAGTATTAGTTTCTGCAGACGGTAAGAAAAAATTGCTTGGAGTACCAAAACTTGTAAGTGGCACTGGCCATAACTCGGCTAATGCAGTATATGACGTACTAACAGAATGGCATTTGGAGAAAAATATAGTCGGCATGTGTTTTGACACTACAGCCGTCAATACAGGGTTGAAAAATGGAGCTTGTGTTTTGCTGGAACATAAAACTGGCAAAGATCTATTATGACTAGCATGCAGGCATCATATTTTAGAGATTGTTCTCAGTAAGGTATTTACTCTTTGTTTTGGACCATCCAGCTCTCCTGACATTCCCTTGTTTAAAAGGTTTCAGGCAGCATGGCCATCAATTCACTTAAATAACTTTAAACTATTGGAAAAAGCTACTGGCAATGACTATTTAAATGTTAATGCAGTAAATTCTTTATTAGATATCTTACTGACGGAAACCCAATCCAGAGACGATTACATGGAGTTAATAGAGCTATCACTACTAGGCCTGGGTCATTCTCTAGATAACGTTCATTGGAGAGCGCCGGGTGCCTTACACCGTGCTCGCTGGATGGCAAAACTCTTATACGCCATCAAAATCTTCTTGTTTCGTGAGGAAGATGTTTTTGAAACTACACAAAGGGAAAAATCACAGCTAGAACGCTTTGTGAAATTTGGAATGCTTGTATATGTGAAATATTGGTTTGAGGCTCCAATGGCTGCAAATGCTTCTTGGTCAAACCTTTCTCTATGGAAAGACATGACCACTTATGAAGCTATTGATCCACAAATAAGTGAAGTGGTTAAAAATGCTATAAAATCCCATCTTTGGTACCTCTCGGATGAATTAGTTGGGTTGAGTTTGTTCTCAGATAAAGTAACAAATAATGCAAAAACAATAGGTGTGAACCTACTGACCGAAAAGTAAGAGGTGATTCGTCACTTTTAAGTGACCAAGCCGAATTGGCCGATTTTGCCAATCAAAGATCTTTGCAGGTGTTTGAAAAGTTAAAGATAAATTAAACGTTTTTAAACACAGATCCAAATGAATGGAACATCAATCAGCATTACATTGGAGGGAAACAAATCGTAAGAAACCTGAAAGTTGTTAATGATATTGCTGAGCGTGGAGTCAAACTGTTTGAAGACTTCAATAAGCTTCTAACAAATGATGAAGAAGAGAAGCAGTTGTTCCTACAAGTGGTAGAAGCTAATAGAAAGTGGGTTCCGACAAAAACGACAAAGAGAGCAGTTGTTAAAAGCTTGGGGTCGGCAACTTCAAAGAAATAAGCCACGTTTTTTTTATCCCTCTTTATTATTATATAAGATTGCGTTATTTATTAACATTATTCTATATTAAAATAAATGAATTTATTACTTTCTACGTAGTTGTAATTATTAAAAAAAAATTCCCAAAATTGCGGATTTTTTTCATTTTTTTCTTAATGTTATATGTCATTGAGCACCCTCTTCCCGTTGGAATATTAAATTGAAACTTTCCCAGAATATTTGTTTTGGCGATAGCAAAAAATTTGGGGGGTGCCCCGATCTGTAAACCCGAGTTAGTTTTTCGCCTATATAATATGGGCCACCCTAATATATATGTATATACTGAAATGCTTATAGTATTATTACAAATGTGTACACAGTCGCCTTTCAACAGAGCCACTGCGGCGGCCATGCCTTTGTTTTATGTATTGTAACCTTTAATTTAATTCATTTTACTTTTGAAAGATTTAACAGTGAGCAAACAAAATATTTTTCATTTGGCAAAAGCTTATGCCTGCAACTACATTGCACATTGGGGTGGATTGAGATATATGCATAATGTATTTATAAAAAGTATGTGTACTCAGGTTGTGTAATGAACTTATTATGCTTTAATATTTTTGAAATAAAATAAATCCAATTGAAACCAAAGCCTAAAATATTGAAAACTTGAAATATATTTTAGAATATTACATTAATTATTGGTGACTACCTGCTTTCTTGTTCCTATAAAATGTTGCTTTCCATACAAGTATTAAAATAATTCATAAAAATTCCAAGTCGTGCCGAAACCTTGTCTATTAAAAGGGTTTATATATTTAACGACCAGCTGAGCGCCGACTTTATGGACCCACGTTGAATATACTATGTTCATGCTACAATGTAGGTACACAACACACCTACATACTATACGTATTCCTTTGTCAGCGCCGTCATACCGCAAGTGACGCCCGCTTTTATTGCGAGTCCCCAATTTCGTAGCCATTTATTTGTTTATTTAGCTTCGCTTGTCTGTGAGCATTGATGTGCAAACCGAAGTGTAAATAAAATTGTTGCTTACTCTCACCAACCGCAATAGCAGGCCTTTTTCCACTATAATTTATTTCGTATACTTGTACGTGGCCCGCCAGTCTTTTGTCCATTCGCTCGGACCATTCTATCTATACCATAAAGTGTTTTTATGCGTGCGGAACCGTAAGACCACCAATCGACATGACATGCGCGTGCAGACGAGGCTGGCATAGCAAGTGTATCGTAAAGCACGGCGTTACTCGCCGCCGTCGACCGCAACAAAGAGGAAATTCGAGTGCTTTCGCCCATTGGCCTCTGTACGACCTCACACCCGTCGAACGCGACACTTGTGGAGTCATCCATCGGTTTGTGTTATGTTGATTGCAGGAGATAAACTGCAAAAGAGCAATTAGCTACAGACATGCGACGGACAGGCAGGAGTAGCCAAGGCGAGTTAAGGCGAAGATCTGACTACTAACTGGCCAATAAGTATTGTGGAAGACGGATGTTGTGAATATTCATTATTGCGGTGGGGTTTGTCTAAATCATTATATGTGCGATCTTTTACGAGCTAGTTTGTATGTTTTGTACTTTCTAAGCTTTTCGAAATCTTAAATTATTCTAACCGCATCAGCTTTGGGGATTGGAAAATATTGTTGAAACTCACAGCTTTTTAACTTTGGCCGGACTTATACATTCGCACAATATTCATACTTTCGATGGATATAAAACCATAAATGACAATTGTCGGACCAACGTAAATATATAATATTCTACAAAGAAGTAAAACCACAGAATTGCAGTTGAATATTTGAAAAATATTTCGAAACAAATATGTGGATCGTTTAGCATTCTTGTCTAAGATGATTGACATCCTAGCCCATAACAACAGAGCCGTCAGCATAGCCTTTTTCCAGCCTATAAAAGTAAGCGAAAGAGGTTGATGTTGTTATGAACGAGGCCAATACAAGAGGGAAAGACACACATTGATTCCCCGCGTCTTGATAACTATATCACAATTGGCAGCTATTAATTTTAAAACTTAAGGATTTTGTATATTTGAGAACCAGAAAAAATTCCACCAATATTCTGAGTTTGAAGATTAAGCGCAGAATTATTCTTGCCAACAGACGCTTCTTTGAGAACATTAAGAAGCAGACCCTCTCTCATTATTTCCGTCTTATTTTACGGCGCAGATACATGGACGATGACGAACAGAGAAAAGAAAGCACTTGGAGCATTCGAGATATTTGTTCTCCTCAAGGTCTGTGCAAGAGTCGACGTGAGCGATGAATAAGTAACAAATTACAGAAAATATTTTTTTTTTACTTTTCAGCAAACAGCATTTTTATACTCTCGCAACAAAGTTGCTAAGGAGAGTATTACAGTTTTTTTCACATAGCGGTTGTTTGTAAGTCCTAAAACTAACAGAGTCGGATATAAAGTTATGTATACCAAAGTGATCAGGGTGACGAGTAGAGTTGAAATCCGGATGTCTGTCTGTCCGTCCATCCGTCTGTCCGCCCGTCCATGCACACTGTAACTTGAGTAAAACTTGAGATATCATGATGAAACTTGGTACACGTATTTCTTGGCTTCATAAGAAGGTTAAGTTCGAAGATGGGCAAAATCGGCCCACTGCCACGCCCACAAAATGGCGAAAACCAAAAACCTATAAAGTGTCATAACTAAGCCATAAATAAAGATATTAAAGTGAACTTTGGCACAAGGGATTGCATTAGGGAGGGGCAAATTCGAACGTAATGTTTTTTGGAAAAGTGGGCGTGGCCCCGCCCCCTACTAAGTTTTTTGTACATATCTAGGAAACTACTATAGCTATGTCAACCAAACTCTATAGAGTCGTTTTCTTCAGGCATTTCCATAAACAATTCAAAAATGGAAGAAATCGGATAATAACCACGCCCACCTCCCATACAAAGGTTATGTTGAAAATCACTAAAAGTGCGTTAACGGACTAACAAAGAACGTCAGAAACACTAAATTCTACGGAAGAAATTGCAGAAGGAAGCTGCACCCAAGCTGTTTTTAAAAATTGGAAATGGGCGTGGCGTCGCCCACTTATGGAACAAAAACCATATCTCAGGAACTACTCCACCGATTTCAATGAAATACGATATATAATATTTCTTTAACACCCTGATAACATGTACAAAATATGGGTGAAATCGGTTCATAACCACGCCTCCTTCCAATATAACGCTGTTTTGAATTCAATCTGATGCCTTTTCTGTATAATAGTATATACATTGGAAATGAATGATGATAGCGGAATAAAACTTTACACAAATACGGTATTTGAATGTAATATGTAAATGACGAATAATGAAATCTTGATTATCACTTTATCATGCGAGAGTATAAAATGTTCGGTGACACCCGAACTTAGCCCTTCCTTACTTGTTTGAACTCGTTTTGGTGATTACTTGAAGACAATATCAATAGTTTCCTGCATATTATGTATTTAGTTAGTTCTCCATATAGTAAACCTATCATTTTAAGGTCTGTCAGGCCAAAAGCAACTAAACTTTTAGGTCAAATTCAAATACTTTTCAGAAAAGTCAACATTAGTAAAATCTTGTTCTTATTTTTTTCGACCTCATTACACTGTTTCGACAATACCTTCTAATCGAGAATTTTTGTTGGTTTCATACGCGTAGTAGGCCTGGATCACTGCATTAAAAGAGGACTCCTTTTAGCGCCATTAAATATCCCATAAAACCAAAAAAATCTATTTTTTTTTATTTAATTTTACACTAGCAAAATTTAGGGCACAGCACCCTGTTTATTAAAAACAACAGGGAAAATGATTTAATTGTTTATCTAGATACACCAAGGTTTATATATGTATCTAGGTTTATACATGGAAAATGTTTAGGTTTCTTTCGCAGTTAATTATTTACCTGTAAGGTATAATTAAAATCTTTTACCTTTAACAATTTCATAAAACAATAAAACCCACAGCGTGTGCCAGTGGCTCCTGCGGTCGACTGAAAGTGATAACATACTCGTCGTACTAATTAATAGTTGGCAAATAAAGCGACTAAGCTGCTGCGGTGTATAATGTTACAATTCTACTCATCCACATCAATACATACGTACATGTACACACACCTTAAAACCTTCACTCACCTACAAAGCTTACATACAATTCCAATGAGCAGAAATTGCGAAAACTACACTTATAAACAAACATGCATGCATACACACATTTACCTACACTTATTCTCCTAGTACAGAGCACGTAGAGCATATAGAGATGCACGTAACTGGAGCCATGCATTTGGGAACGCACTCTATTTGCGGCGTAGACGTACACCCGCTATTGTCTAATAATAATTTTAGACAAATCTGCTTGATTGTAAAAAATTAATGAAGTCGGTTGCTATGGCTAAGACCAGATGAACAGAGTGGTAACCATGGCTTGGAGAGACCACTTGTTTAAGAACAAAACCGATAGCTTGGTTAGGTGTGGGCCAGTACAGCTAAAGGTATGCTTACGAGTACCGCTTCGTAGGTGTGTAAAATGCATCTTAGATTGGGTTCCAATACCAGCAATTAAGCTATAAATTGTTATTATAACATTTTAAAGAATTTGTTATAATATAACCTAATTCAAAAACACTTGCAGGAAAATCACATTTTGCCCGATTCTATTCTGTCTAAATGGGTTCACACTGCTCTATTTTTTTTAGGAAAGGGCTCCTACTTCTGAACCATCAGTATTTTTTTCTTTATTTTGATACATGTTTCTTCCGAAGTTTTACACTCATTCAATTTCATGGTTATGCTTTCTCAGGAACGCGGTCTAGTCTAGTTTGTCGCATATTTGTGAAAATATTTCAAACCTATTCAGAAAACTGTAGAACATAAAGAAACAATTTCAGACCCCCAACTTATCGAACTGTTCTCGTGAAAAGCTGCAATTAAGAGCTTATAAATATGTTTCTCTAAATGTACCCACAAAGTGCTTTGATTACCTGAAAGTTCACATTCATATCTCTGTTTGGCAGGGTGATAGCGTTTTCAAATTACTCTTGGCTTCTACTGAGTATTTCAGAGAATAAACTTGTATAGTCGCATTTAGAAATTCCACGTTAGGTAGACTATTCAGAAAAAAACCTCTATAATCTCATCGAGAAACTTTTACAATATGAGTTCCTAAAACTGGCTTGGATCTTTATTAGGACCAGTGAAGAGATGCCCGACATCACAGGACAGGAGAAATGAGTATAGAGCCTATATCCACTACACCTTGTAACCGACACTAAAATATCACATAAATGCACGAACCTAACATTTTTCAACCAGCTTAACCCGCCTGTTGAAATGTGACGTTGGCTTGGCCAGCTTATTTGCTCATTAGCGTATTTCTGTCGCTGTCAGTAATCTGAAGAGGCATCTTCTCTATGGCTTTTATGCCGGCCATGAGCACGTGTGTGTAATCACTCTTGTGCGCTTGTGTATGCTTTCTCTTGTATGTTATGTACATATTTAAGAAAAGCAATAGCTAGTTGTATTGAGCTGTGGAGCGAATGATGGCAGTTATTTAAGTATGTACGTAGTTCCACAGAGGATTTCGGTTAATATTTATCCACAGAGTCGTGTTCCACCTTTTAACTAGTGCGTGTTTTCCGGGGGAGTATCACTTTTGTGATCGCGTAGTGCATGTCGACCAACAACATATGCGTTCAAAGTGCGCATATGTTGGTTTTGCAGGATTATTATTAAAATTTTCATCGAATACATTTTATTACTTGACCGAAAGTACCCGTTATTGGACAAAATATTTATATATCACACAACGGTTAGTGCTTTAAATGCTGTAAGACTGCTGCAACTATGCAATATAAGGCTTACTAGGCACCCTTACTCCGCCTCCATGTTGGATCAGATGGAACTGCGAAATAATGAGAATGTTTATCCAATGTTTAAAGCACTTCAGACGTATTTTTGTTAAACGAGAGATGTTGGTTGAATGAATCACTCACTCAATTAGTCGGTAGTCAAGATGGGTCTTCAGATAACTCATTTAAAAGCTCTTGCCGCAGAGCGCATTCAACTGAACGAACAACTATCGACGTTAGTGACACGTAACACTCATGAAAATCAAACGGATCTGCGATAAACATATACGAGAAAACCATCTGCCCTATTTAAAGTCAAGTCATACCCACAACAGTACAACAAGAGTGTTGAGCCATTTTTCAACTGGTATGAAAGCAGCAGCCTAAATGAAATGCAACCAATATATTGAAAACAAGAAAAAACGTTAACTTCTGTTGCATCAAAATTATAATACCCCTTACAAATACAAAAGATACATTCCAAGAATTTGTTCTGATCGGTAAGTTTGTATAATGTGCCCTGTTCAGGGCATAATAAATGATTTGCTCTAAATGAGTTGTTTTCTGGTAAGCTTATTGCCAAGTCAATTAGAAAAGAGTTTTCAAAATAAAAAAGTTCATATATGTGTACCTACAACAAAATGGGCAAAAGAGCAAAAAAAATTAATTGACAAGTAAACTTTTTTAACTTTTCAAAACTGATAACTGAACATCAATGACTTCATGTCCGCTTTACTCTCACACACACATATTTGGGTATCAATATATGTTTGGTTTTTTTGTTCGCTCTAAAAACTTTTATGGACCACTAAAGTTAATAGTACTTACCCTCTTGGAAAATTTGTAAAGTAATGCTGATTACTGAAAACCCCCAAAAAAATTTACAAATTTTAATAAATAAAATAAATTGCTTTTAATTACATTTGAATGCAAGGCTTATGAGCTTTCTTTCAATTTGAAAACATGTTTTATGCCAACAGGATGTCATATCCATGTAAGAGCAACTAGAGAAAGTATAACATCTCTCACACATTCCATAGTAGACTAAGTGCGATACATTGAAAGTGACATTTCTAGATTATTCACAGATGGTTCGAAGTTAGTAGAAAGGTCGAAAGGTTTTTGGACTCGAGCCAGATTGTTCATAACGATAGGTTTCTCTTGGAGAGAGTAGTTTAGAATAGTCTTAACCCAGACAACTGAGTAAAATCAATAAAAAGTATAAGATACAATCAATTTCGTCTTACTCTGTATTTTCCAGAAGTTGTAGTCTCAGATTTTCAAAAATAATTAATTTAGTAGGGATATGTCGAATTTAAAAACCACCATATAAATTTAATAGTAACAAAAAACCATACACGACAAAAATTTTCTTCATAAAGAGATTTATTTTAGAGGTATGGAATTAATCATTTGAACGAAAAATAAAAGTTGAAGCATTTCTTATAAGTCACAAAATTGGTTCTATGAAATGAAAGACCGAAAATGACTTTACAGGTCAAACGGTAACCTTCTAGCGAATTGGTCACTTCGCCTGAAGTAAGAATGGTGCGTGATTCCTGAAAAGGAGAATGGTGCCGAGTTGACAGGCACTGGTCGTACAACAATGCGGTTCCGTTCCGATTACTTAGACCCGACTGTCTTTTAGAACGAAATCTTGTACCTAATTATACCCGCTCACTACTTTGTAATAAAAAATATAATAACTTCGTAATATTCGTACTCCCACCAGCAGGGCACTTCAATGTTATTTACATACAATATTTCGTTCTGCCTAGACCAGAGGGTAGTTAACTAATTAGTTCCCTAATTAAAAATTAACTTTGATAAATTCGAATGCTTTTCGAAAAGTTTTTGCAATTAAGGAACAAATTCGAATTTTTTATACGCCTGCATCATGTTGCTACGGAGTATAACAGTTTTGTTCACCTTACGTATCACATAAAACTACTCGAGATAGATATAGGGTTATATACATATATATAAAAGATCAGGATGACGAGACGAGTTGAAAACCGGGGGACTGTCTGTCTGTCCGTCCATCCGTTCGGTCGTGCAAGCTTCAACTTGAGTAAAAGTTGGGATGTCTTGACGAAACTTAGAAAGCGCGTTCCTTAGTTAAAAAAGTAGAATCGTAGATCGTACGAGATTGGCGAAAACTTATAAAGTGCCATACCTAAGCATTAATTAAGCTATAGGACCTGTAACTCAGTGTATGAGTTATTTATATATACGTACTTCCATAACTCGAACTTCTATAATTCGAAGTTCTCCAAAACTCAGACTCTTGAATTGGGAATAGAACTCAAATTTCATTCTTCCATAACTCGAAGTCTCTTTAAATCGAAACCTTTTTATTGTGGAAGTTCAACTGGCTTTGACTCTTAGCAAGAGTGTAAAATATTCGGATACAGCCGAACTTACCCCTTCCTTATTTGTTTGAACAAAATTTAAAAAAAAATTCAACAAAAATGTGTATGTAAAATATGTACATATATACATATCTATGGTATACCTATGCGCGTATATGTATATAGTGAATGCCTGGGATTTTTTCGGTGAAATAATGTACATTTCAATTTCGGTAATTAAGTACTAATGGGCAGAGCAAAATGTTGCACCAGGAGCTTACTGTTTCCTAATATTCTCACCAGCATTAGTTGGTAGCTATTAGTATACACTATATTTATGTACAGCCATGCATTTCACTACGCACACACATACACATAAGCGTTGGCATTTGATGCGCCAAAAGCTTTTAATATATATTTTGTACATAAATAAATAGTTTTATATGTGTGTATGTGGCTGTGTTGCATAGACGGCATTATGTAGCCTCCTAAATTCATAAACACATACACATGTAGACATGTAGGTAGGTAGGAATTTGTTTTCAAAGGCCCTCATTTCATATGCAATTGCATTTATTTGTGTTTCGCATTTGCACGAATTCGCTGCCAGGTGGCCAAATCCCGTAGGATTAACGTGACTAAAGGCATGTCGCCAGCATATGTTGGATAATCCAATTATTATGCACAAAAACTATGAGAGCATGCGGCTTTTAGTTCAAACTTTTTTCTCCACTCACACATGCAGACGTGCATACTTACACAGACATAACTTATACATGGATTCATTGTACTGCTACAAATGCACACTGTACAGCATATACATACTTAGAGGGTATGTGCCCTATGATGTGCTATGTCTTATTCAACAAAGTGAATTTGTACTTTTTGTACAGTGAATTAACTCTTTTGCTATTCCGTTAATCCGGTATGAGTTTGCTGTAGTAGTTGTTTACATTATTGCTCTATAGGTGGATCACGTAGCTCTTTTTTTATGGTTTCTAGGATGTTCACTGTAGAGTTAGAAGTGCTTCATACGTGATATAGATTGGCAGTAAAGGTTAAACTACAAGGTGCTTTCCAAGGTAAACAGGACTTTATGAATCTAGCGCCCCCTGGTAGCGCCATTTGTATGGCGACTGATGCGTTAGAATCTGCTATCTTTATCGATTGTTTAGTGAGTACATTTCATCGATTGCAAGTGAAGTTATTGCGGTTTAAGTGTCAGTATGTTTGTGTTATCGGTGCGAAAATGAGCTTCGAACAAAGAGCCAACATTAAATTTTGTTTTAAAATTGGTAAAACTTTTACCGAAACGTTTCAATTGATGAAACAAGTTCACGGCGGTGTTTGCCTATCCCGTAGCAGAGTGCACGAGTGGTTTCAACGTTTTCAAAGGGTCGTGAGGACATAAATGACGATCAATGTCAAATGTGGGCAAATCAAAATCCGTGATCGCCGGAAATTCCATCGAAACTGTACGTGAATTCATCAAAAATCAGCCGAAATCATAATCGAAATTCATGGAAATAGCCAAAACGTTAATGCGGTATTCTACCTTGGAGTTTTGAAGCGTTTGGTGCGTCGTGTATGAACCACGTATTCACCTGATATGGCACCGTACGATTCCTTCCATTTCGGAAAATGTATTTGCCCATAAAAGGAAAGCGTTATGCAGACGTAGAG
This sequence comes from Bactrocera tryoni, assembly GCF_016617805.1. Lineage (NCBI taxonomy): Eukaryota > Metazoa > Arthropoda > Insecta > Diptera > Tephritidae > Bactrocera > Bactrocera tryoni. The sequence goes on from NC_052503.1 coordinate 2,234,209, forward strand.
GCCATTCAAAAGGCTTGCACCGGCATACTGGCGGCCACAAGGGCCAACGAGCTAAAACACTCGTTCTATATGCTTTTGAACCGTGCAAAAAGCTGTATTGAAGCAGAAGAAGACTATTTTGAATAAATGAAATTGATTTTGCCAAAAAAACCATTTGTTCTGTTTTTTTAAGGTCCTGTTTACTTTGGAAACCACCTTGTATAAGTTATAAAATTATATAAACTTTAATTATTACTGAAATCTCTGGAAGTTGTACCGCATGGCTGTTTACTAGAACGGGTTAGATTACAGGGAGTGAAAAAGCGGAAAAATCGCGTGTGTGAGAAATGTTCTACAGATAATTCTGGACAATTTTGCTTAAAGACTATGGGTATAAAACCTGTTTCATGGAAGGAATTTGTAAAGCAAAGTTATTTTGGGATAATTAACATTTGATCATAAGTTTTGGGATATCCGAATGAAATCTAATACGTAAGTGTATTTTGATATTGTATTGATCATTTGTCGGAATCGTTTCAATCGTACAATTGTATTACATATCTCCCGTACAACCATGGTTCGTAGAATATTTCCCGCATGCGCTATTTTATACAAAAAAATCGACAGCGCTACTGTTTATCCAAATACATGCATGTTCATAGTTTCGGATTTCGGTCTAGACTATCACTAATTGGCGCTCGAATTCCTGAACTTTACAAATCCTGGAACAATGGAATCACGGTCGATGGTTTGAGTTTAGACGCTCACTTGTTGAACAAGGAACTGTAGGTAAAATTATATTAAGTTCGCTGCCAAGCATTGGAAATTCTTTACTTTCACGGCAAAAAGGCAGAATGCAAAAAGCGGGGATTTCATAGACATTTCTGAGCACTGTCTAAGCCTACCTACAATAATAATCGATCATTGAGCTGGACCAACTTGAACTAAAAAGATAAAACATTTAATGTTTTATCAAAGACGTTCAGGTTATGTGTACTTGTTGAAAGCATAACAGTAAGCAAAAAATGTTAAATTTCGTTGCTTCCGTACCCGTTACCGTTTTTTAACTGGAACCTTTGTATTATGTCAACGTTGGTTGCACAGGTCGTACCCATCTGTCGAGTACCGGTTTTTTACCACGTTGTAAGAAAGCAATGAAAACGGTTGAACTAGGGCGAAAGCACTAAGAGAACTCAGACTGAAACTGTAAAGGGCAAAACATTCAATACTGGTCATCCTCTGCCCATGTGATATATAAAAAAGCTTTGGAAAAATCGCAAGTACCCGAGACGTCTAGAAGTCACACGTGCTGTAATCGCCAAGTGATGATGAATCGCACCTACAGTGGCCAATATAACCAACGGAATTCAAGATGTGCACAAAACTGGAAAATGTTTCTGAATTCGGTGGCGACTCAACAGGGCGCATTTTTGGCAACAGGAGTATAAAAATCAGATGAACTTGTGAAGTTTGAGGTGTCTGAGATACAAAATGCTCTCTAGAATGTGGTTTTTATCTTAAACGTGTATCTATATTGACGATTAAATATATAGATAACAGTCGCAATCCCGATACATTAGGCATTTGGGGAATGCACTATCATTACACGATTGTCCCTGAATAATATTTCTGGTATTTTACTCAAAACTGGCAGCACTTTCATTCTTTGTGGACATTGAGAAAATATTCAATAATAGTTGGCATAATTGAAATTGGCATACCTCTAATCGGCTATGCCTGCTCCGTACAAAACCCCCTCGGTATCGTCATACAGCTCGTTCTCGCGTAATCTATTCCCCCTGATGTTCGACCGGTGCTCCTCTGAGACCTCACAGTTGCGATCATCCGCGGTACGAATACGACACTCGCCGTTGTGTAGCGGCAGCTGCTGTATTATTATTTTTGGGCCTTTTTCGAAACCTTCCAATGGTAAAGTGGGTCTCTTCATTAATTCTAAGGGTATAAGAGAACAGAAAATGCAAACAAAAAAAATTTAAAAAAGATTACCCTACCGATCCCTTAACACAACCAGTAGCGAGCTGGTTAGTTTTTGGTGCAAATTCACAATTTTTTTTTTTTGAGTTTTAATTTGATTTCAAAGGACATAACTCTGAAAACACACCCATTTTAGCTCATTTAGATTTTAGTATATTTCCCAAAATATGACCAAAATTATGTCCACTATTTATGTATACATATTCTCAACTCCGAATAGAGTCATCAATTGCCAAATGAACACGATTCAACAAATCTACATGAATCTTTATCGGCTACACACACTCACGCACACGAGGTGTCTATTTGCATTCGAACAACATTTCGCCTATCAGTATTTAGATCACTATTAATGCTGTCATTTTAAGCAATTATGCACCGGTTTATGATATTTAATTGCAACTAAGTACGGTATATAGAACCCACACACAGACGCTTATGAGTCATTGCGCCGTCAATATGCGTTCTAATGAAATAACTGTGTTTGCAAGTGTCACTGACTGTTGTTGGTACAATATTTTGTTATGCATATGCGTTTATGCTTTGGTTGTTGGACAAAACAGTTAAGTGCGAAATGAATTCGAGTCCTTGAAATGCGGTGACAAATTTAAGTGCAGCAATTTTTGTAATTTCACTTTACTTTTTGATACGACTTTTATGATTTTATTACTTGGTTGCATTTACCTTGACCGGTAATAGTTTCGAAATTATGACCTGTCATCGGTGTTGCACACTTGAGCCCATATGGTGTGAGCTTTGCTTTTGTTCTGTCTTGCTCAGTAGGAAATTGAGAAAGAGTAACAGATGAATTTATCACCTGCTAAATCATTCGTTATGCGCAGGAACAAATAACAATCACTAAATGCGAGGTTCAAATTATAAGGTCGATACGTAGAACAAGCTCAATCAAGCTCCCGTAAATTTGACAACTATAGTTACTTCTATTGATCAGAGCTACTGAGTTGTGGCTACCTTCAGACGGTCCAATTGCTGACAGTACATGCCCGAATTAGGTGTTTGCAGTATCCGGACGAACACCATTTACATTTTTAGTCGCCTAGCCTTCGTTTTCTCCCTTTAACGAAGAATATAAGTCGGCTTTATTTTTGCTTGTGTGAGTGAAGCAATCTCAAAATGGAGAGAGACTGAGTTTGAGAGGTTTTAAGTGGAAAATCATATACATATTTCTAATGCCAAATCTTATATTTCTAAGCCATCTATTGAACAATTCAATGGATTTAGACACTTCTATTAGATTTGATTTCATTAAAAATTAGGTAAGTTTAGATTGGGATACGGTTTGTTTATACCAATTAGGTTAAAAGTAGCTGGTTTATTTCAGGTAATGATACATATATTGTTATCCGCTGTATATAGGATTTGGAATAACAGCACTTATAATATAATAAAAATTTATAATACAAATACAGCATATTCAACTTGCCCAATATTTTTATAACTGAATACTAGTTCTCACAATATTTCATTAACCACGAACTTCCTACTGGGCAAGAGAACGTCACCTTGAAAAACAAGCACGCTTGCGTGCGCCTAAATGCTGTAATCCGAATTTTTTCACTGTCTATCGCTGAAAAACTTGCAAATGTTATTGCGGACGGGGGTGTCAGTAATTGCAACAACTGCAAACAACAATTGCATTTAGTAATAAAAACATAGAGGCGCGCGGAAAGAGATAAGCCGAGTATTTAGCAAAGTATTTAAATTTTTTCTTTATTATTTTTCATTTTTTGTATATTCTATGCGTTCGTCATGCACATTTATGCATGTGTGTGCATAAATAAAACTTGTTTTGTAAAATTTTTTATAATTGAAATTTATGCCGCCTGGCGACACACTATACACGGACACGTCGCGACTTTGGTATGTTAAAAGCATTAGCAGCAGCACGCGCTTGGAGAGAAAGAGCACTCATATCATAAATATCGCAGAGAAAAATCATGTAGGAATTGAGATAACTCGTTTGATAAAGGAAAGCTCTGGAAAGTACTAGTGTTAAGTTGTTAAAAACAGATATAAAATGTTTTGGAAATATAAGTAAGTCCTTAAAAAGTATGTTTTTGTATGCAGAACTCAGGTGAAACCTGCTTAGAATGAACTAAGATAAATTCATTTAGCGCTGCGAATCAATTGGACTACACAAATTTGTCACAAAATTCATGGAGGACCATAACCCATCCGAAATGGATGGGTTTAGCACTAGTTTGTGTGTGGCATAATTTTCCACGATCTATAGCATATGCATAAAACAATGTATACCTAATGGCATACATTACATACCTTTCATTACATACTCATACGCTTTGGTGCCATGTTGGCCGGTGCCAAGCGGACGGGCTGCTCGGTTGGACAAGCTACAGGCCAACCAACCACCAACAAGCCACGCACTCAGCCAGCCTATCACAGAATACGCCTGTGTGTGTGCTGGGCAGAGTTGCGCCCGCTAAGGCTATTACGAAAATTAAATGCATTCATTTGGCCGCCACCACAGCTCGAGCTGTTGTTGCACTGGTTGCCACTGTCATATAATTGCGAAAGTTTACAGCCAGTTTTCAAAAAAAAAGTTGCATTTGCACGAAACAAAATTACGGCGTAAAAAATGAGTTTACTATTTTGCATTGTTAAAGCAACAAAGCGCTTGCCAATTTCCTGCCAAGGCTTAGTCATACGCAAATCCAGGTCCACCACGTCCCGCAGACCCTCTCACGGCCATGTGCCGTTTATCATTTTGCTGTCGCTACTAATTATGTTGTATACATTTGCATTTGCATTAATTGCAGCAAATGATGGTGCATATTATTGGCGTGGCAGACAATTGGCTGCGAATTGTTGCATTTTGTGGGATTGTCTGCCTGCGCAAATGAAGTTCGCTCATATGCATTAGAACTGTCATGTAAAATATTAAAAATTTTAGGAAGGGTTGAGGAGCTATGGAACTATAAAAGTAGTTGTATGATATACATATATTCCAATAATTGATATAGTGACACGCTCTAGGTCTCGGACAATAATTCTTTCCAAATTTCGTGAAGAGATCCTGTCCAGTAAAACAGTTTTGCATACAAAAACTATATATATATCGATCAGTTTGTATGGTATTTATATGCTATAGTGGTCCGATACCAGCAGTCCCGACTAATGAGAAACTTCTTAGGGCCAAATTTTCAAATCGATATATGTAAACCTGAGACACTAGTTCGGGTATTTCATACAGATGGACGTGGCTGAATTGGATCAGTCGTTACGTTGATCAGTAACATAGTTATATACAAAGTGCGTCAATTTAGACTCAAATTATTCCACCTTCTGTAGAAGATATTCTTCTGCTTAGATAAAGTTAGTTTTTTCATAAATGTAGGAAAAAATAAAACACATTTAATTTAATATTATGGCCAATAATTTGGCTTTATTATAAAGATAAAGGCTTGCCACTACGTTATGATTTCGGACCAATAACCGCCGCAGCGGCTCGAATAAATTCCAGCCGAAAGGTAAAATTTTGAACATATTTAGCCGTATGTCGGCAATAACGTGCTGAATATTCTCTTTCCAAGCGTCAATTATCTCAGGTTCATCTGCGCCTACAAGCGACTACACATTACCCCACAATAGTCCAGCGGTAGCGCACAATATTGCAGACCACGGCACAAACCGAATACGCGAGAAAATGTGCTCATCAAAAAGTTTTACTCAAAAACTTGATTCTTTCCTAGTTGGAACCACAGGTCGTTAACGTGAACATTACCCAATTCAGGCACGAAAAAGTCTTTAATATTGACTCTATATCTAACCCATTGACTGTAACATTATGGTCGGCTTCATTTTTAAAGAAATGTGGAGCAATGATTTTCTCTACCCTTAGAACTCATCAAACAGTGTCTTTTTGAATACGTTACGACGTCTCAACAATAGGTTGGGGATTTTCATCACTCGACATGCGTTTAATAGTGTACCCATTCAACCAAAAAGCGTACTTCAACGCTGTACAAACTTTTCTTGTGAAAATTGATTTTTCGATTTCAATTCTAACACAATTTGGATTTTGTAAGCCTGCAAACCAAGATCCTTTCGTAAAATTTTACATCACTCGAGTCTTCATCAATACTCTGCACCACAGCAGCAATGGCGTCTACGCATCTAAGGATGATCATTATCCACTGGAGTAAAATTGGTGCGAAACTGATCTATTATTGTTTGAATTACTGACTCTGCTGAACGATTATTTCTAACGAATATTCGACGCAACTCGGTATTCGTCGCGCGAGCCGAACCATTAATCTGCTAATAAATTTGCACTTTCCGGAGTAAGTCTGGTCATTATAAAATGGCAAAACAATCTGAGCGTTCTGCAGAGTCTCCGACATTTTCTTCGGGATGTTTGGGTTAAGCCAATACTCTGATTAACAATTTTTCGACAGAGTTTTATAACTGTCAATTCGTTCTCAATTCACTAAGCCTTCACATATCTGCAATGTCACCTCAAGAATGAAGCCCATATGTGTATATAGTCTTCGAAGGACAGGTGTACAAGTTTCATAATTGTCGGAAAATTTATTCTCACTTGTCCATTTTGAGGTTAATTTTTATACTCTCGCAACAAAGTTGCTAAGGAGAGTATTATAGTTTTGTTCACATAACGGTTGTTTGGAAGTCCTAAAACTAAAAGAGTCAGATATAGGGTTATATATACCAAAGTGATCAGGGTGACGAGTAGAGTTGAAATCCGGATGTCTGTCTGTCCGTCCGTCCGTCCGTGCAAGCTGTAACTTGAGCAAAAATTGAGACATCATGATGAAACTTGGTTCCATAAGAAGGTTAAGTTCGAAGATGGGTAAAATCGGCCCACTGCCACGCCCACCAAATGGCGAAGACCGAAAACCTATAAAGTGTCATAACTAAGCCATAAATAAAGGTATTAAAGTGAAATTTGGCACAAAGGATCGCATTAGAGAGGCACATATTTGGACGTAATTTTTTTCGAAAACTGGGCGTGGTCCTGCTCCCTACTAAGTTTTTTGTACATATCTCGGACACTATTATAGCTATGTCAACCAAACTCTATAGAGTCGTTTCCTTCAGGCATTTCCATATACAGTTCAAAAATGGAAGAAACCGGATAATAACCACGCCCACCTCCCACACAAAGGTTATGTTGAAAATCACTAAAAGTGCGTTAACCGACTCATAAAAAACGTCAGAAACACTAAATTTTACGGAAGAAATGGCAGAAGGAAGCTGCACCCAAGCTGTTTTTAAAAATTGAAAATGGGCGTGGCCTCGCCCACTTATGGACCAAAAACCATATCTCAGCAACTACTCTTCCGATTTCAATGAAATTCGATACATAATATTTTCTTAACACCCTGATGACATGTACGAAATATGGGTGAAATCGGTTAGCAACCACGCCTTCTTCCAATATAACGCTATTTTGAATTCCATCTGATGTCTTCTCTGTATAATATGTACATTAGGGAATGAAAATACAATTCAATACTCAAAGTATACAAATTGATCTAATCTAATTAATTTTACAGCAAAATAAAAAAATATGTAAATGACGGATAATGAAATCTCGATTATCACTTTATCATGCGAGAGTATAAAATGTTCGGTGGCACCCGAACTTAGCCCTTCCTTACTTGTTTTAATTACTTAAATTAATAAAAATTAATATTCTGAAAAAAACTGGAAAAAATGGAATTTTGAGATTTGGAAGATGGATCAAAATGCCTGACGCTCAAAAGATCAGGAATATTTCAGTATGCGGAAGCTTTGTGATAAGTGCGAGCTTTTAATTAAGCATTTCAATCTGTCCCAAATCAACTAAATCAAGAGCGAAATTTCATGAATTGTGTTCCAAGTTGCTTACGCATCCGCAAAATTCTAGTAATAGGGACCTCAACATTACTATCTCGTTTTCAAGTGGCGTGATATAGAGACTATAGTTTCGAAACAAATTTTCAAGAGAAAGCCTAACATCAAAAGTAATCGGTGTGTTTTGAATTTACTGTCATATTATGTCCGAGATTCAAATCTGCCGAATCAAACGCTACCCGATTAGTGTTATATATAACCTTTAAGTACATTCTATTAATTTCATTCGAAGTATCGATCGAGTGAAAGTGAATTATATATTCGAATATTTGAGTACAATACATGTACTTATCAGCTCAAAGTCAATATAATGCGATTTTCCACACTAATACGCCATAAAGTATGCTACAAACGCTAATTGGGGTGCACACACGTACTCACAGTCGCAGCAGCAACGCGCAACAAGCTGCCAGAGCCGAAGCACGCGAGTATCTGCCAAACAGAATTTCGCACTGTTCTATGATACAATCTAGCCAAACCATAACAACAACAAACGAAAGGAAAGTGCAAACTGGAAATGCAATCACAGTGCAAAGAGGGTTTGCGGATTAAGTAAGATGGTAAGATGGCATGGGATCGAAACGATGAACTCGCACATACATATATGCATAAGTGTGTACATGTATGCATGCGCTTTTGTTTGTGTAGTAGTAAACTCGGCGAATTGCCATCACTAAGGGCTTATTTCAAGTTTATGACTTCATTTGTGCACATATATGTATGGGCTTATGTACACAAACACGTGCATAACTAAAAACATAAGTGCATAGATGCATATGTGTGAGTGGTGGCGCATAATCTACGGCAGCTTGAGTGGTTTTGGCTTATCACTCCTGCCGTTAGCGAAATTTCACCACCTGAATATAACAACAACAACACTTGGCACCAGCGCCAACTCATGTCAGCTGCATCTGCTCGTTGTACACACACACACACATGCACAAACACGGAAACTCTCGTACACACCCCAGCGGTACTTAATGCCTATTGATGTGGTGGATTTTATTTGCTGTTGTCTTTTACTGCGAAAGATGTACTTTGGTACTCACACACTCACACATCCAAACACTCGAACATTCTTCCGAATGCCTGCACTTACCAGTACACCTGCACCGTCACACACACACACAAGCCTGCACGCGCGCTAACAGGATATGAACAATAAACATATCCGCGTAGTTGTAGCTGTGGGAACGGTGAGTCGACACACCGTAGACAAATAATGCCGTTAGGCATGCAACATGTAGCAAGTAGCAAGCAGTCACCGGGCGCCACACACGTCCCGCCTACATCATTATGCCCGCACCATAGCATCTAGGGAATATGAGTACTTTAGCTTTCGGCAGTACAACCTTTGGTGCTGTGGCAATGACGACGGCATATTTTTATGTGCGCAGACAAATTCATGCATACAACATGAAATTTTAGCTACCGTCTATCGCTACAAGCGTTAAATAAACTACAAACGCCAGCACCACCACCAGCGCCACCTAATGAACAACTGATGCCATGCTGATTATTCGAGTACTCGATTCGTTTGGCATCACTGGTGGTTGTGAAGACGGTTTTCTGAGCGCTCGCTGAGTATGATGATTTTGTTCATCATCTAGATAAAGGGTTAGACATAACAAAATGTTAATTTGTCTATAGAATCGATGAGAAGGATGTAATGAAAAACTGTACCCGTGTACTCGGGTTTCTTTGGAGTCCCTTGATACGGCTTATCAGAGAAAGTGCACCATTGACAAGGCCAAAAATCGGCGATAATTGTACTCAGTTGGTAACAAGCGTAAGGTAAAGAAATAAATTAAAGTAGGCGTAGCTCGAATTCCAACAAGCTTTATGTACATTTCTGAATTAATTAAATTCAAATTTCGTTTATTCCACTTCTATGGTATTGGCACCGTCTTGTTTTAGACGACTTATTTCATATAAACAACTATTTGAGCTAAAGTTGCTTCGTGTTCGGTTTTCATTTCTCTCGACCATACACAAATTTAAAAAATATAAAGACTTTACAATAATTGGAATAAGTACTGTAAACGTAATAATTATCTTACTGAAGCTTCTATAAATTATCTTTACATACGCCAAACTTGAAAGCTGACATGTCTTCCTAACCGCCGTACACCGAATATGAAAATATAGCGACCACACATTATTTTTTCCATAATTGTATTACTAATATTATTTATTTTGCATAATCGAATGGACAGAAGAAGTCAAACTAAAACTGTCATAACCCACAATTTTTCTACTGTCAGTGCAAATACCATAAATTTTCCGCTACTAAATTTGCTACTATTGCAAGACGCCTCATTGATTATGTGGAATGAATGCACCAGGAGCCATGAAGCACATATAGAGGCCGTGGACAGAACATTAAATGACCGTATAAACACCTTTGCTCTCATGGGCGGGATAACTTTTGTATTTACTGGAAATTTCCGACAGACTCTTCCTGTGATTAACAGAGGTACGTAAGTAAATATCATCTAAGCTTGTTTAATATCGTCGCCCTTATGGACTTCTATTAAAAATATAAAATTACGGACGAATATGAGAGCTCATCTTCATGGAATCCTTGATGGGAAATTTCTACAGCAACTGGTTAAACTTGGGGAAGGAATTTTTCCCACTCTCTAGGCCAAATGGTCTATAGTTTAGAAATATTAATAGATGCAGTATACCCTGACATCGAGATTTTGCACGAAAAGGAATTCCATTGGATGTGTTGTAGAGCAATAGTGTCAGCCAGGAATCATAGTGTCAACGAAATTATTCAAAAAGTTCCCGAAGAATAGATGACGCAGTAAATTATCCCCAGGAGTTTCTAAATTCATTGAACTTTTCTGGACTGCCACTACAAGAATTGGCTTTAAAAATTGGAATTCCAATTATGACTTTTAGGAATTTAAGACCTCCAAAGTGCAACGGGACGAGGCTGCTTATTACTACTTCCCAAGCATCGAAATCATTGGAATTTTTTGATGAAATTTGTAACTTGGGCCCTTAATACGTTAAGAAAGAAGAATATGAAATAAAAAAAAATAAAAAAATACCTTGATTGATGAATCAGCCCGTCATATAAATAGGACACTGGGGATATATGCTCAGAAAAAATTAAAGATAACGCTTATAAGATAATCAATTTTATTAAAATTATCATCGTATTTAAGCTTATTTTGTATGATAAGGTATAAAACAATCACTGCAAAGTGTTTTATCGCATTTGACACAAAAAGTAAAAGGTTTTTTTTTACAACCTAGTCTTTGGCAACGCCTCTGTTTGTCCCTCTTCATCATGTAGTGACCTAAATTACAAAATTGACCAGTTTTAAAAATTCGTATTAAAATAATGTTAATAGCGAGAAAATAATATTATAATAGGAAAATAGTACATGAAAAGAAATTTCTACAGAAATAATTAAAATAAACGGTCAGTTTTGAAAAAAAAAAAAAAATATTTGTTATGGTGTCCTATAAATAGGACAGTGGGAAGGAATGGGTTAAGGATTTGAAGGACAATTTAATTGTAGCAACCATTATCACCGGCACAGCAGCTGGTCAACTGCTTCATATATAGAGAATTCCCATGATCTCAAGTGATCTGCCAATCTCATCTAAAAAACTTCAATTTCCCCTGAAAACATCTTTCGCTCTAATTATAAACAAATCCTAAGGCCAGACTTTCGAATTAGTAGCATTTGACCTACGAAAATAATTTTTATTCATGGCCAACTGTATGTTGGTCTATCGCAGGCCGGAGGTTCGGAAAATCAATTTATGTTGCTGCCATAAAATAAATTAACATCAGCAGGGAAGCTCTGATTCAATAAATTATTTTGCATGTATTGTAAAATTTTTATTTTTTTTACAAAAATTAAAAAAAAAATAAACTTTGATGTTCGAATTCCTTTCATTTAACTAATTTTTAATGACCCCACGCAAAAACTAGAAAGTATGTGTGGGAGAGTGTGTACAAAATTATAACTTTTGAAATGATTGTTTAAAAGCCGTGGGAATCCGGGGCGGGCTGCTAGTACTACATAAAATGATTTTCGTTTTTTTACAAACCTTAGGAGTCGGTCAGTGAATTCCAATCCTCTGGTTGACATTTTACACCTTAAGGTTTTTCTCTGGCTTTGATTCCTGAAAGTTTCAAGAGTATGTAATGTTCGATTGCACCCGAACTAAGCCCCACCTTATTTGTTTAATTTTAATTTTAAAACAATGCAAAGTTGATATCATTTAAATTTATTATAAATTACGTAATACATCAAGTGCTCACGGTTTTCCGTCTTTTCCCCCAAACCTAAACCCTCAGCCCCTCTTTCTGCTAAATTGACGTATTTTCCATCCACTTACATATGCTTTGAATATAAATAAATTCGCACAAAATAGTTGCATAAACCGATGAGGGCCCTTAAGTTCACATGTCACAGTGGCACTCAAAATTATTATATCCCTTTGCCATTTCATATTTGATTGCATTTATTTACTCTTGCGCCGGCACTCGTTCAATGACACACGTGCAGGTAAATGGCTTTATTTGCATAAGTCTTACAAGTTTTATTTCGTTGCTTTTGCTCACTTCGCATCAGGCGGTTACAATTGATTTCTGCAAAGCGTGCGGCCCATGTGGACCCATGCTTGAGGGTTGAGATTAAGCGTTCTTATGTCATATAAACAACAGTTTGCACACTTCAAAACAGGGTCGAAAGCTGCAGATAAATATGTTAATCCACTCTAATGCACGAATATAACTTTCAATTACATTTTTTCCCTACTGAACAACCCTTCAGTTCAGGCAGTTTGGGAGTCAGTGAAAAAAATCTGAATTTACTTAATAACAGTTCCACTTGCATTTAATATTTTTCTGAATTTCGCATTTTCATTTATTAAATTTTTGTTTTTCCTCCCGTGAACAGGGTATACTGAGTTTATCAGTAAGTTTGAAACACCCTGCAGGAAATGTCTGAGAACCTATAAAGTCTTTATAAGTGGTCAGAATTATGAGCTGACTTAATTAAGCCATGAACGTCTATCTATCCATCTGTATATATGCGAACTAGCCCCGAAGTTTTTCAGATATCGATCTGAAAAGATGCATACTTTGTTGCTTTACGTTGAATGTAAAGAATAAGTCCTTGTATGAAAAACTTATTTGTTTGAGGTCATATCTTCACGTAATTTGGCACGGGTTATTGTTTAAGGCAATGGCGTAATCTTTAAAAAATTTGTTCATATCAGAATTTTAAAACACATAGCTTCCATACAAACTGAAAGATGGGAATCAAGAGCCGGTAAACAAAACTTTTTCATTTAACGAGAAATATTCACGAAATTTGGTATGAGTAATTTTCTAAGACAATAGTGTAATCTCTGGAGAAGTTGTTCGGATTGAATCTTTTCAGCATATATAGTACATAAACGCCATACAAACTGACCGATCAAAATCAAGTTCTTAAAAGAAATTATTTGTATTTGTGAAGGGTATTAAAGCTTCCGTGCAGCCGAACTTATAATTTTTTCTAGTTTATCTTGCTTTTGGTTGCTATGAATATAAGTATATATATATAGTCGAATATTGGCGTGTAGTATGTATATTAGCGAATTTCGCTCAACAATTATATCCACTTTCGTCAATTTCAGCAGCTCACATGAGCTTTGCCACTAAAGCTCCCCTTCTTCTACGCAAATACTATTTCTTATACCAACTTACATATTTTTATTTGGTGGAACAACAATAATTTTACTCCTTAAAAGCATGTCATCCCAACCCAGCGCTTTGCTACATAAGACCTCCCTACTTTTTCCCGGATTTTACCAATTTTTCCTGACATTTTCACCTCATACACGCCTCTCACCTCAAGTTCAGTTAATTTTCAATGCATCTACCGCCAGCTGCGAATCGCTGCACATGTAAGGAAACTTCCTCTCCTCCCTCTCTCGGGCTTATTGCTTATTGTGCTCGTAATGCTCAGCTCTGCTATTCTATTTGCATTGCATTTACCACTTGAGCAGCAAATATACGGAAGCATTTACGTGTCCTTCGACAATTGCGTGTTGCAAAGGGATATATTAGACAAATAAATACATGTATGAAAGGAAGTGTGTATGCGGTTGTGTGTATGCTCGTGATTGTTATCTCATGGCAAGCAGCAATGACAACCTTATTTCGATATTTTATTTATTTTAATTTTATTATTTTTGTTTTGCTTCCTTTTTGTTGTATTTTTGTTAGTATTTCACATTTCTACCTTCGACGTATGCAAGCAACGCGTGCCGGAGTGCATAAAGTAGCATTTAGAAAATAATAGAAAATAAATGCAATAAGTGGTTAAGTACTTCGGAAAGCTTTCAATTTCCTCGAACATTTTTAAGCTACTTACAACACTTGTGTATATGCTTATGTCCTCAAACAAGCAGAGGAATTAAAAATTCACTTAAATGCCGTTGTAACTGTGCACAATAAATATTTTTATGAAATTGATATTTTATAATATTTGAGAAATTTGATAAGAAAGTCGTTTATTGGAGCATTATGAACTTAAATGTAATTTACATTTCACGGCAGAGCAAAGCTATCACTGTGCTTGAAAATTTAATGTTGGATTACAAAAAAGTTAATATTTTTCTCAGAATAATTAAAATCTGGCGCAATTTGCTATATAAATTTTTCGTAATATTTTGTTATATATATATTATATGTGCAGCATCTTTCTCATTTGTTCAGCGTGGTTTCTTTAGTTAAAATTTATATACCCTGAAGAGGCTATACTAAATTTGCCACGAAGTTTCTAACAGTCCCACGTAAACGTCCCTATAAAATACAAGGCACGTTCCAAAGTAAACAGGACTTAAAGAAAAACAGAACAAATGGTTTTTCGGCAAATTCAATCTATTTCATTCAAAATAGTCTCCTTCTGCTTCAATACAGCTTTTGCATGGTCCAAAAGCATGTCGAAAGCGTGTTTTAGCTCGTTGGCAGGTATGGCCGCCAGTATGCCGGTGCAAGCCTTTTGAATGACCTCTTTCATTTCATGGGCAAATGCATTCTCCGAAAAGAAAGTAGTCACACGGTGCCATATCAGGTGAATACGGGGAGTGATTAATGGTTAAAATGTGATTTTTGGTCAAATAATCGGTCACAAGCGTCGATCGGTGAGTCAATTTGTGCGGAACAAACCGTGGACACACCTTTCGTCAGCCCAAATGTTCGGTCAAAATGCGATAAATGGATGTTCTGGAAATGTTCAATTCCATTTCCATGAGTTTCAATGATGATTTCGGCTGATTTTTGATGAATTCTCGCACAGTTTCGATGGAATTTCCGGTGATCACGGATTTTGATTTGCCCACATGTTGATCGTCATTTATGTCCTCACGACCACTTCAAAAACGTTAAAACCATTCGTGCACTCTGCTACGGGATGGGCAATCAACGCCGTGCACTTGCTTCATCAATTGAAACGTTTCGGTAAAAGTTTTACCAATTTTAAAACAAAATTTAATGTTGTCTCTTTGTTCGAAGCCCATTTTCGCACCGACAACACAAACATACTGACACTTAAAACGCATTAACTTCACTTCTAATCGATGAAATGTCATGAAATGCACTCACTAAACAATCGATAAAGATAGCAGACTCTAACGCACTAGTCGGCATATAGATGGTGCAACCAAGGGGCGGTAGATTCAAAGAGTCATGTTTATTTTGGAAAGCAGCTTGTACGAATATATGCAAAAACGATCAGCATAACACATAATGAACTGAGTAGATATACCCATGTCCGTCAGTTCGTCTCAAACTAGTCTCTGAATTTTTGATTCATTTGATGGAACCATCAATATTGGACCGCAATAGCTTATTGCTACTATACAAACTGAACGATCGAATCAACTACTTATGTATATGGAAAACTTTTTCGTTTGACGAAATATCTTCGCAAAATTCCACAAAATATAGTGGTATTGACTAAAGCAAATTGTAATATCCGAAGAAAATTTTCAGACCCTTTATTTTCTCTGCTACTACGGAATAATATTTAAATGAAATAGTTAAAAAACAGCTTAGAATCGTTTTTCAGCTGTTTAGTGCTTTATTTTCTTGCGTTCTCTCAGCAATTTACTGAAGATATTTTAGCAGTCATAAAGCCAACTCACATTTGAAATTTTCTATTCCAATGTTTTGCATCATTCAAGCTGACGCTTCCAATCATTGTTGATTTGTCAATTTGAGCAATGTCGCAAAATTCTTAATCGAGAAACAACCGCCCTCTGAGGTCTTTTCGTTATTCAAACAGCTGGTTTTCAAAGTCTGGTGTGCCGTCAAAGCACAAGGACGAAGTGGACTAATATTAAAATTCTAGAAATGAGGGAAGCTTTTCACCAAGTGAGTCACAAAATTTTTTTTTAACCAATGACAAATGAGTAATAATTTATGCACAACCAATAAAAGAAATTAATAGTAAAGCATGCAGCTGACACTTCCTGCACCCGCATGAGTAGACATTATTATAAAATTTTCTACCAACATGTCCGTCAAAGCCTTATCTATTGTACGCTGCGGACTTTTGTCGAATTTTCGAAAATTTATCTGCCCACATACCCGCGCTCGTACGCGCCACATACATAAATATGCTCGCATGACACAACCATTGAAAGACTGTCGGAGAAAACACACAAAAAAGCTGAGCTGGATAAGCGATTTATAGAAAAGGAAACTCTATGTTTGGCTAAAGAGAACAACACAAACGAGAGCGCTGAGTATGGGTGGGCGCTCGTCTGGTGGCAAGTCGGCAGTCGGAGAAGAATAACGACAAAAAAATTGCTGTACAAAATGTTGCTCACTTCCGGAATTATGTCGTCGTTGATGTCATCATCAATTGTTGGCAAATTTACGTCTGCAATGATGACGACGATCACAACGGCGAAGGCGAGCCATTGGCAGCAAGTAGAGCGACAGCGACAGCGGCTGCAACGCCGGCAGTTACCATTAAGTTGTTTGCAAAGCAGCGGCAATTCAAATTCACTGCTGACTTGCGATGAAACTTCATTTTACTGCTGCAATTGTTCGCTGGCTGACTGTCTTTGGTAAATGTGGTGGAAGTCATGTGTTGTTATTGTTACTATTGCCACTTCCACTACCACTTCATCCATGCCACTTCAACTTTAGTGCTTTAGCGCGTAAGCGTTTTATTGTTGTTGGTTGAGTGGAAATTTTGGGCGAAAATTTGCCTTTTACAGCATGCTGTTGTTGTTGTGTGGTGAAAACAAGTTTTGCTGACGCCCCTCAAGCATGCCCCAAATATACATGCTTGCATGTGCTTTTGTATGTATGTGTGTGCTGTGTACTCTGCCTTTTTGCTGTCTTCTGTTTCATTTCACTTGCTTGCAACAATTTGTGGCTGCTTTGCTGGTCGCCCGTAGTATTTGGAAGTCTCTATTCGACTTTATCGTGTTGTCTCTGCGCTCAGCGTCGCGCAAATGTCTGTGAATTTAGTTGCCAGCAGTTGCTGGTGGCAATTGCATGCATAAAATATGTTGCACGCTTCTTGCCACCAACACCACACAAAGAATGATGGCACGCTCTAGTCAAGTTGAAGACGTTAATTATTATTATGGTTGTGTATGGTCTGTGAAGCTATCATGCCACATGCCACACACCCCTTGCCACATTCCACTTGCGGTAAGAAGTCAAACAAACACTAAAATATTTTATGCGAAAGCGTATGAATATATATTTTTCCACGAGCACACACATGCAGAAGCGCTTGCTCACATATACACATACCTTCATCAGTACATACACACACATATATAATTGTGTATTTGTTTATAAAACAATGAGCAGAAAATAACAGTGACAAATATAATAAAAAAAATTCTGCACAACAACAACATTAACAACAATCCGCATAATAACAACAGTGGCAGCAGCAAAAGCAAACACACGCGTCGGTCAAAAGGCAAACGTGGCAGACAGAGTGCAATCGGTTGGTCTGCTGTCTGGCCGCAATTTCACGTTTCCTGCCAACGCCTACAACCACTTGTAGCAACATGCGACACCGCAGCCACCTTCAGCTCCGGCCGTGGGCGCACCAACATGCAGCACACGCACCCTCAACCATTTGGTATATGCTTGTACTATAGTGACCAACTCATTTGCAAATCGCCATTTTCATTTTAACTTTGCAATAAATATTTTGCTGCGGAGCAACGTGTTTTGGGTGCACAGCAAAACAAATGTCCCAGCACACATACACACACACAAGCACAGGAATTTTTGTATATATAGTAGCCGTTAGTTTGCAGTGACTTATATGCCGTTAAGCGTGTATTTGTTGTATTTGCAAGTGCTTGTATTTATTTACATATGTATGTGTATGTATGTATTGGTAATACCCAACGTCTGTCTGTCGCTCTCTATTTTATTTTTGCATCGACCAGCGCGTCGGTAGCCAGAGTTGCCGGCGGCCGAGCCACAATATCCATGCAAAGTAAAGCTTTACGACAAACACATACATATTGCATACACACACACATATACAAACATACTCATGCAAATAAATGAATTGTATAGCAGTGGCGTTTATTTATGTGCGCTCCAACACATGCACACATGCAAACACACCGAAAGAATCGCACACCCACATACACACATGTAGTCGCCTACACTTTAGCGCGACTATTGCCCTCAGTCTGGTTAGCTGTCTGCCGTCCAGCCCGTCCGTCCACTGTTGTTTATGTTTATATTTGCGTCTGTGTCACTTCGGTTTGACTTCCATGGTCTTCTATGGCTTGCCAGTATTTTATTGTTCCTACACACAAACACCATTCGACAGCAACGTGCCGTTGCCAGAGTGTGCGTGTGTGTTAGTATACGTTTATACATATGAATGTACTTATGGAAGCTCGTAGCAGCTTAAGCATATGCTTCGCATTTGTGTCTGGTGTCTCTATTAATTGCATGTTTATTTTCGCGCGGGAAGTTAAGCATCTTAAATTGATTTAACTTTAATTACTTGATTTTAGTTGAAAGTTATGGCTTTTACATAAACAGACGAACAATGGCATTAATATAAACCGGTAACATACATATGTACATATCCGTGATAATACAAACATGTTGGGAAGATGTCACACATCTTGTCACAGCGTGGAACCCGAGTAAAAGAAGAGCAGAGAGAAGGCTTTAGCGACATTCTATGTGTTTTGCCGAAGCCCATTGTTGCAACCCTTTGTTGCAACTACGATTAAAGTAAGCTGGCTTCCTTAAATAATAATCTATATCTATGTATATCTATATCTAGTATATCTGTTTGTCCATGTTTAGTCGTTAAGGAATCTCTCGAGATTTTACTCGACCTTGGCGTTCGGTCCGCACATCTCCTCTATATATGTATAACACATAATTTTCGCCTTGCTTCAACTGCAATCTTACTCTTTTGATAGTAAAACAGTAAAAAATGCCGAAAATGATATTTTCGATTTTCCACTAGCCCAAAAAATTTAAAAAATTTTTTACCATCAAGCCTCTTCAACTATATTAAGGTAAAGTAGTTAAGTTTGAAGTTGGCTGCAGAAAAATTCAGAAGATGATGTGTTGTCATCAGACAAAATTACTTAGCGAACCACTCAACATAATGGCAATGTGGTGGAATGCAAGAAAGTCGTAAATACTTTCTATTTAGCGAAGGTTTTAAGAGCTTCCGAAGTAAATAAAGCTTTCCCCCATTAGCGTGCCGAATGTATGAGTGAAATATAGTCGAGGTCCAAGTACATACATACATATATTTTTCGTCATCTCTAACACATCGGCTGGGATCGAATTAAAAAAAGAGGAGTTTGTTTATGATGTCTATAGATTAGTTGGTTAACTTTTTTCTCAATTCACCATCTCCTCTGACCGTATTCTTATATCTCAATAGTTAAAAAATAAATATAAATCCAGCATTCATTTGTAAAAAATATTAGTTTCGAAAATGGGGCTAATTAGATCAACCGGTTAACTAGAATTAGGCACTGAGAGTTCCATAAAATTTCTTAGCTCGAAATTGCAGCAATTTTTTTTTCTTTAGATCAAGATTACTTAACTATACTAGATTATGGATAATGTAACAGATTTATAACTTGAACTATTATTATACCCTGAACAGGGTATATTAAGTTTGCCACAAAGTTTGTAACACGCAGAAGAAAGCGTCGCAGACCCTATAAATGATCAGTATGTTGAGCTCAGTTGATTCAGCCATGTCCGTCTGTCTGTCATTTTCTCTTCAAGAAGTTGCTCGTTTTTCGGAACTGTCGACATCGGACCACTATAACATATAGCTGCCATACAAACTGAACGATCGGAATCAAGTGCTTGTATGGAAAACTTTCACATTTGACAAGATATATTCACGAGATTTGGTATAGATTGTTTTCTACGGCAACAATGTAATCTCCGAAGAAATTGTTCAGATCGGTTAACTAAAGCAAATAGCTGCCATACACACTGAATGATCGGAATGAAATGCTTGCATGAGGAACTTCCTCATTTGACGATATACTATATCTTAACGAAATTTGGTATGAGTTATTGTTCATAGAAATTATATAATCTCCGAAAAAATTGTTCAGATCGGATTACTATAGCATATAGTTTCCATACAAACTGGACATATAGTTATAAAATAAATGCACCTGTGAAGCTTCGGTGCAGCCGAAATTAACGTTTTTCTTGTTTTCTGTGAGATTATATCCCTACCGCCTTGTGTTTAAGGAGTTATCAGAGCTAATCTTATATAAAAGTAAATGGCTTTTGCGAAGTTTAGTAATTTAAAAGTCCTTACACATGATCGTGTTATTTAACATTTACATAAAATTAAATACCTTCATACTTCAAATTAGTTTATATTTGCAAAAGACATCCATGAAAGCAGGATGCCCACCAAAAGGCACATATTTTTAATATCTGTATAAAATATATGTAAATATCTTTCCGACTGAAAAGTATGTATCGTTTCTATAATGGGAATGCTATCAGAAAATATTCCAACAAATTTTTATGAATTAGTATCCCAATCTGGCTAACTCAAACTTCTTTCTGTGCTCGGACGTCCAAACATACCACTACAACTTCGAAGATATTCAGTGGCATATAAGAGGTTAGAAGTAAATTTGTTAAAGCAAAAGTGTAATCGTATAATAAAAAGGATATCAAAAAGTTCGAAGATCGCTATAATTGGTGTAAAACCCTCGATTGCAATTGTACTCAATAAAAAAATTTTGCGGTAAAAATTTGTTTTTTTAACGATACGGATTTTTTAGGTACAGCCCTTTTCCCAGCAAGCACGAGGTCTTAATAAGGTTTTCTTCCAGCCTTCTGAATTGGCGTTAGCTGAACCTGAAGAGTCTTTAAACAACGAAAAATTGGTCAGTGCTGAGTACTGAAGTAAGTAGGGTAGAAGGGGGAGCATTCGTCATTGGGGCACATTCGCCACCCACGGTTATCTCTAAACTCAGTATAGCAATCGAACTTGAATTATCGATAATGTTTGCTTCATCTGACCACCTCTTGTTTAACTTACTTTGGAAGTTGAAGTTTGCAAGTGATCGTAAACAGTCGCGTTTATTCCGTTTTTTGTGTTGCAGTGGAAAGTTTTTAAAGTTCGTATATTTTGTAATAACTTTATCAATTAAGGTGTTCAGTAAAAGATTTTCATAAGTGTGATACCGAATATATTGCTTTTAGTAAAAACACAAAAAAGGTTTTGATAAAGTGCTGGAGAGTGTAAAAACAAAGTGAGTTTTGAAGCATGCCTGCACCTGGGGCACATCCACCACACTACAGGTGGGGTTGTTTCGCCGGCATATGTGCCCCATGGGGTAAATGCACCACAGGCATATGTAGCATGATGGGATAAATTTACCATACCCCATCTGGAAAATGAGCACATGAGTAGACATATTAAAACGTGGAAAATATTTTATAAACTGATAAGCGCATTTTGGTACTTGTATCTACATTTTCCACATAGGTTGTTATTAGCACCATGTTTCGAAACTATAAAAAAAAGACAGACCGAAGTGATTTGGATGAGAAAAAAGTTAAACTTGCAATCGGATGTTCTTTCAAAGAAATTCAATATAAGTGAATCTGCGCGAACCTATGGCTTGAAACGCACTACGTTACGAGACCGACTAGCGAAGATAAATAAGGAAAGAGCCAAAGCACTTGATGATTCCGGGCAATCCTCGGACGATGAGACATTTTTGTTCTCTTCGAAATATAGCTCAAAGCGATATTTTCAAAAAAATGGAAAATGAAATAGCAGAATACTTCAAAGTATGTTCAAACCTCCAACATGGATTCACGTACAGCGCTGCACGGAAGTTCGTTTTTGATTATGCTGAAATGAATGAAACTAAAATCCCTTTATCCTGGACAAATAATAAAATAGCAGGAGTTAATTGGATGCAAGGCTTCATGAAACGACACAGTGATTTAAGTTTGAGAAAACCTGAAAACACCAGCCTTGCGCGTTCTATGTCTTTTACCAAAGCAGCTGTTATGGCATTTTTTAACAATGTGCACATTCTGTATAGTAAATTTTCGTTTGCTCCTGTCGACATTTATAATCTTGATGAAACAGGAATAACAACTGTTATGCCTCCTCCAAAGGTAGTTTAGCACGTTTTCTTTACCTTTTTGCATTTGTACATACATCTTTAACCTATCCTAATAGTTTTTTGTTAGGTGATTTCGACGAAAGGAAAGCGTACTGTGTCTCAGGTGGCGTCCGCGGAAAGAGGTTCTTTAGTTACCATGGTGGGCATAATAAATGCTACTGGAAATACACTTCTACCTAGATCTAGATCACTTTGTTAATTCCCAACGGCTGCGTAGGTATTGCTGCTAAAAGTGGGTGGATGTCAACGGACGGCTTCTGTGAAGTTCTGAAACATGTTCAAAAAACATTCGATGTTCCTTAGAAAGACCGATTTTGCTTTTTGTGAACAATCATGTTTCGCACCACAGCTTGGGTGCTATAAGGCTTTGCAGGGAGAATGGCATCCACATGATAAGCTTCCCACCGCATTCGTCGCACAAGTTACAGCCCTTGGACATATCGGTATTTGGACCATTTAAAAAACATTTGGCCACGTCATATAGTGATTTCCTTTTATCCAATCCTGGACGAGCTATTACGATTTACGATATACCTCAACTCTCGAAAATTCCTTTTCAAAAGTCAGTCGTCTCTGAAAACATATGCAAAGGTTTTTCCACAGCTAGAATAAGTCTATTTAACAGACAAGCAATTCCTGAGGCAGACTTCATTAGCGTAGATGTCGATCATCAAAATGCTGATATTGACTTTGCATTAGAATTAGTTACAAACCAAAACAATGTTTCAATTGAGCCTGCTACTCCTTGCGAATCTTCACCCATACCATCTGTTGGCAAAACTCCAGAGCAAGTTCGCCCTATTCCTAGAATAATTAAACATTTTAACTCTTCGAAGTCAAGGAAAAGTTCATCTAAAATTCTCACATCTACACCTTCCAAGGAAGAAAAGGAGAAAATTAAATCAGGGAAGGTGCAGCCACGAAAAACTACCTAAAGGTTTTTGACTTTTAAAAAACCAGTATTTTCGCATGAATCATCAGATGATGATTCCTTAGTTACAAGTTTTGCAGATACCGATAAATCTATTGGATCGTTCTTTGACTCCGAGTGCTTGGATTTGAAGGTCCACAAGATCAGTTTTACGTTGGCCGCATAGTACGCAAGCTCGAAAGTTCTCTTGAAATCGATTTTTTAAGAAAAAAATCGCAATTGTGAGTGTTTTTCCAACCTATTGTTAAAGACGTAACGTTTGTACCGAGAGCAGAAATTGTATTGAAGCTTCCTGAGCCCATCCATCCACCTGGAACTTGTCGAGCGTCGGCAACATATATATTTGAATCAGATTTAACAGAATATAATGTTAAGTAAAGTTGACAAGAGCTATAATTTATAATTTTTCAATAAGAGCTGTTGTTAATCTCTGTGAAAATAATTCAATAACATTCAAAGAAACAATAAAGAAGCAGTTATTAAATGTTTTTTACACCGTGGCGTTTGTACCCCATCCCCTTCTCGCATCTGCCCCATGGCAAGTTTGAAAATGTGTTGAAAAAAATATAGAACAATTAAAAACAACCGGTAAGGGAAGATAAGGAAAAGAAGCCCAAAAATGTAGGTTTAAAGCCAAGCTAACATTGCTAGAAAAAATCTTTTGGTTTGACTTCCACAGCAATTCAAAAAAAAAGGCGAATGTACCCCCTTCTACCCTACTAGTGTGTATAAAATTCGTAAAATTTTTAATTTAATTAAACCCAATCATCAAAGTATTTCTTTTCAATGTTGCTATTACTGTAAGTGACATCTGTGCCAAATATCACATCAAAATAATCATTACTATTTAGAATACACTTGTGTTTCTGATGTACATACAGGTAATTCAGCGATTTTTACGATGAGTGAAATTATACAAGAATTAAGTTCCATTAAATTTTGTGTGTGCAATGAAATTTCTTGTGTCGAAATGTTCAGAATTCTGGAAAAGGCCTTCGGTGATACTTTTTTGACGCGAGCAAGTTTTTTTATTGGATTGGTATAAATTATTCAAAAATGACCTTGACGACAAACCACGTCCAGGACGGCTGTGAACATCAACTGATGATCAACACGTCAATAATAAAGGAATTGGTGCTTAAGAATATCGGAAGGATTAGTGAAAAGCTTGCCGAAATATAATTTGGTCCTATGAAAAGTGAAAGCAAAATTGTTTCCAAAACCATGCAATTCTTTCAAAAAAACAGCGTCGCCTGATTTAGCTCCTTGTGACTTCTGCAAACTCAAACGATCGCTCTGGTGAAACCGCTTTGAGCCAATTGAGGACATTAAACATGAATAGCTACGCGCATAGAGGCTATTCCGAAAATTGAATTTAACTACTGTTCAGAGCATTGGAAAAAACAAAAAAAAATTAAATTAAGAACAAAATCTTACTAATCTTTGTAGTAGTAAATTGAAAAATGAATGTTTAATCGCCGTTATTTATGTATGTAATTTTTCTCTGTGAATCGTTATATATAAGCATTTACTTCTTATACACTCATACTTCTAGCTTGTTCCCCTACTTATTATACTATTTTTTGAATTATTTTTTATTTAAAATCAAGCGTAACTCAAATATTCAGCGACCAATGAGATTAGCCCACCAAACTCACTATCGCTGCGTTACCAAGAGACGCAGCCTGACTAATAACCAACGAGCGGGAAGCAATTAGCTCAAGCAGCCAACCAACCAGCGAAACAAACGAGAAGCTTGCTCCGTTAGTCAACCGGAATCATCTAACCAACCACCACTCATAACAATAATTGTGAATATAAATATAAAGTATATATGTATTGGTAGAAAATGTGTGTATGAGAGCAATTTGTAACTCTGACGCAGAATTCAATGAACCCTTCCAATATGGAATTATATAGTATTTCCGGCAATGGGCGGCATTCATCCACATCGCTCCTGCAGTAAAAGTGTAATTTGTAATCACGCTGTCATGTACACAAGCACACAAACACACCCAAACAGATATTCTACCCGGCGTACGCGCGGCGTGAAAGGGGTAGACACCTATTTGTAGCGATTGTAGTTGGGTGGCAAGCTCAGAGGAGGTTAGACAGTTGGTCTTGTTGCATTGACGTTCGAAAGCTGAAAGTCATTTAGTTGTCAAACTTACAGAATTGTCGCAATTGCACAATTATAGAACCCAATGACATTAACACACGCAGACAGTGCCGGTTGGCGTGTGTTTGTGTGTGGCTGTCGCTGCAGATAGACAAAAAAGGCATTTCAAACTGTCTGGCAACGTCGAGTGCTTCACCTCAGTGCAGTCGCCCAGACGTCCGGCAGGCAGTCCAGCCGCACACACACACACCACCATACTAGTCTCTCTGCCCAGCACAGTCTGAGCTGTCCGCCTACTCGCATTAGCATGCAAGTGTGTGTGTGTGTTTGTTTAAGCAGGAGTGCTTACCCACACATGTACGTAACGACTGCGCTTCTATTTATTTATTTATTGGTGAATGTTAATCCACAGGTTGAGGTCGAGTGCCAGAGTGTGTGTGTGAGAGTGTGTGCTTGAGTCAACTTGACACGCAGACAGCCGACTTAATCTCCGGTTTGTTTTGCAGATAATGGGTTTGTCATCAACATTTTGCCACTGTCTGCAACAAATTGTTGCACATCTGCCGTCGACTTAGCCAGCGGCGTGTATGTATGAGTGCATGTGGGTAATCACATTAATATTGCGTGCTGTTGCTGATGTTGAGGTACAGCCGCACTGTGGCGCACCTTTGTCAAATACAGCAGCTTTATATACTACCAAAAGCCCAATTGGACCCACATTTTATATACATTTATATATATACATATATATTATTAGCGTACATTTACATACACGCACAAGCAGATATGTAAATATTCTCACTGAAGTTGATTGCAAGGGAAACATTAATGTCTTCCTGCAACGTCATCAGTTGCGTTTACGAATCTTCACATGTGTATGTATATACTTAGTGAATATGCGAGTGCTAGCCTTGCCTCAACATTAATATTTATGCATATTTTATTGCATACATACATGTGTGTATATGTGTGTGGGGCGCACATGCAATTGCGTTTCGCGCAATGAGGGTTTGATTGCGTAACGCCCTTTCAATTTGAATTGGACACGCCCACAAATTAACCAACTTTCAATCGTAAAGGATTGTCGCACACACACACACACACCTAAGTATGTGTTTTACATTTTCATTTCGATTTCATTTGCATTGACATTTACATTCACACACTTGAACTTGACGTGAGTCAAATTCACGTTCCAAAGGGCACGAGGGTAGTCTGCACGCCATGAAGTAGGCTACGTCTTTGCTGAAAATATATATGAATAAAATATTTTTAGTCTGTCGCAGTCATACTTGCCTGTGTAGCGGTTCGTCTGAGGTTGCATTGAGGTCGAGTGCTTGCAAACAAATTTTTTAGAAATTTCATTTATGTGCGAGTATATTTAAACTTAAAATCATACTTACTAACCCTATAATCATACAACCACATCAAGTGGCGTGGAGTATATTTCTTTACGTTGCATATAGTTTGTAAGCAAAGAATAATCGACACATTTTGTTTTATCTAAAATTATTTGTAATTAAGTTTTCGGAATGCAAGAAATAATTAATAGAGACATGTCTGTTCGATAATAAGTTCGTAGCTGAAGTGGGAGCTGTTTCCCAATTAAACAGAAGGTTATGCTGCCAAATCCCAAAAAAATATTACGTTGTTGATTCAAATAAAATATAAATTTTTACATAAACTTGATAAAAGCCTCGGCTAAGGTGGACAGCAGTGCCTTCAGCAAATTACTTTTAATCGTTTCCATGGACTCATGGTACGTTCCAAGAAGTGGATTTCTCAGCTTTAAAAGTAGAAAAAAGTCACTAGCAGGCAACTTTGGTGAATACGTTGGCTGATCGATGACTCTGGTTTCGAATTTAAAAATTCAGTCACAATTATGCTAGAATAAGACAAAGCATTATCGTGGTGTAAATTCATGATATTGATATCATCGGCCTCAACACCCGCGCCGTTAGTTCTGCTTTCTCCTGGCTGGACAAGGAAGCACAGAAAATTGGTCTGGCAGTGAACGAGGGCAAAACGAAATATCTCCTGTCATCAAACAAACAGTCGTCGTACTCGCGACTTGGCTCTCCCGTCACTGCTGACAGTCATAACTTTGAAGTCGTAGATAATTTCGTCTATTTTGGAACCAGTATTAACACCACCAATAATGTCAGCCTAGAACTCCAACGCAGGATAACTCTTGCCAACAGGTGCTACTTCGGACTGAGTAGGCAATTGAAAAGTAAAGTCCTCTCTCGACGAACAAAAGCTAAACTCTATAAGTCGCTCATAAATCCCGTCCTGCTATATGGTGCAAAGGCTTGGGCGATGACGGCAACCGATGAGTCGACGTTGCGAGTTTTCGGAAGAAAAATGCTGCGAAAGATTTTTGATCCTTTGCGCATTGGCCACGGCGAATATCGCATTCGATGGTTCGATGAGCTGTACGAGATATACGATGACATTGATGTAGTTTAGCGAATTAAAATATGGCGGCTACGCTGTCTAGGTCATGTTGTCCGGATGGAGGAAAACCCTCCAGCTCTGAAAGTATTCGACGCAATACCCGCCGGGGGAAGCAGAGGAAGAGGAAGACCTCCACTCCGTTGAAAGGACCAAGTGGAGAAGGACCTGGCTTCGCTTGGAATATCCGATTGGCGCCACGTAGCGAAAAGAAGAAACGACTGGCGCGCTGTTGTTAACTCGGCTATAATCGCGTAAGCGGTGTCTACGCCAAGTAAGAAGAAGAAGAAATTCATGAATTTTCATCACACAAATCCGGTCTTTTACGACGAGTTTCTTCACGTAAAAGAATAAAAAGTAATATTTCTTACTGGACATTTAACCCTGTGAAACAAATTCATTCTGAACAATAACACAATAACCAAAGAAAACGATGAGCACCACTTTGATTTTTGCCCGTCTTTGAATTGGGTTTATCGGTAATGGCCCATTATTGGAGGGCCATTTAGCAGCTTATGTGACAGTTTCGACGTCATAATTGTGAACACTCGCATCTTCAACTGGAAGAATAAAGGGTCCTCAGCTATGATGTTAAGCATCTCTTCTCGAACTGTACTCGACATACTTTTTACAAAAGATTCAAGTGTTATGGGACGAGTCTAGCATTGACACTCTTCATAAACAAATTATTACCCAAATTTTTTGTTGAGTCGATATATAAGAGATATCTAGGATAGGATGTAACATCCTTTAACATCTCTTTGACAATTTTCAAGCAGTGCTTCTTTAACTTTTTGATGTTATCGTCATTAAGATTAGTATATGGACGCCACGCTTGATTGCTTGTGTTCTTAGACGTTTTATATACATACATAAATGAACAGGATGATGATGCAAGCTGTAACTTGAAGGGAAATATAGATATCTTGATGAAACTTGGTACGCGGGTTCCTTAGCACAAAAAAATTATGAGTTCGTGGATGGGCTTAATCGGACCAAGCCCATAAAACGCCATTAAAAGTAATACCTCTGTTTTTCTAAAATGGATCGAATCGTGTCAATACTTCCCTGAAACCCCATATACCTAATATAAAGTTTTCGAACTTCCGGGCGACTTTATACGCCATATGTACATTAGCCAATGTGTGAGTTATCTTAATGAAAATGAGGGAGCGTTTTTTATTCATAACAGTGTCTAAAATGGATGAAATTGGAAAAAGCTCTGACTTAGCCCGTGTATAATTAATATCCGGATTTTCGAACGTTCGGCTGACTTTACTGCATGTGATTAGCCCTTCCTTACTTGTTCTACTTTATTTTTCCTTCTTTTTGATGAAGATTTCTTCGTTTAAATTTTCAAACTTAAATTGTCTACTCCTTCCACTCTTTGTCTTACTCAAAGCTCCCTGATTAAAAAATAGCAATCCGAGTAGCTTTCATCAATATCAACAACTAAACCAGCAACAAGAACGATAATAACAGAGAGTAAAAGTTGATTGAATTCGCAAATATTTTGAAGCGTTCTAAGTCCACAATTCTTGTTAGCATAATCATAGCTATTACACGCATAGCCGAGTACGAAAAGTATGCCACGAGACATACCTACACACATGCCGTTTAAGACAGGCTACGAACATAAGCAGGCATAAGTACTTACCTGCTGATATGCATGTTTATATGTGTTAGTGGAAGACCGAAAGACAAGATAATTGCATGCACGATAAGCTGCTGAGTGCAAGGAGTGGCCAACGGGTCCGGGCTCCACACGTACCTGCTGCTGACTAACTCACACACCCTGCGACGCACTACCCGCACTTCAGCTGCCGGTTGTTGCACACGGCAGTTACTTGTCGAGCATTTAAGTGCAACGATTAAATTGTTTGTTTGCAACACGCCCCATCGAGCTGAAATGCAAATTGAAATTGGAGCATCGTTTTTTCCAATTCTGCTCTTTATTTTGACGCAGTGATTGCCTCTGGGCAGGTGCAACATACATATAGATAAGTGCGCATGTACATATGTACATATGTATTCATATTTGCGAGTGCAGCTCACTTGGGATCATTTAAAAATACAATTAGTTGTTGTTGTACACGTATTGTTTCTGTATCGTCTGCAAGCTTTTGCTCCAACAACATTTGATAATTTCCAGTAGCAAGTAAATGATGCACATAATTGAGTAGCAAGGAATGCTAGCTGTGGCAGTAACTATAAGAACTAACGGCTGGAAAATGCTCAACGTTGAGGCAATTTGGTAATCACATGCATCGATAAGTGCGAGCTCATATCATCACCGGCATACAGCTAAATATTTGTTTGCATTTAATTTGCTCTATTATACCCATACACTAACCCGCACACACACATATGTTGCTATTTGTCGATCATCTAGACATCTAAACCAGAAGAAAATCACCTTTTGAGATTTTTAAAAACTGTTGTGTTAATTATTTTAAGAGTATATATACATATTTTAAAAATACACAAACCAATATTTTCAACTTACACGTAGTCTTCCATGCTATTTAACAAAGTTAACTGCTGCAGTGTTTCCGGGGTCTGAAATCTGATATAAAAACAATAGATAAACTAGAAAATATTGTTCCTTCAATCAACTAAGAAACCCCTTTTTTAATATCATAAAAGATGTGGCCTTAACACAAAAATATTCCACCACTCAATCATACAATTTCCTTCTTCATTAATAGCGAAAGCTATGCCGGTGCCGCAGATTGTCGGAAAATTCGTGACAGTCAATGTACCAAGTTTTTCGCACCCACTTATTAACTTCGCTCTAGCTCTAGCTCTTGATCAGTTCTCGTTTATTTGTAGACTCCGTTACCGCATCAATAGGACACTCTTCGAAATATCAGCCGTCTTTTTTACAGCATTTCTGTTGCATGTTGTTATTTTCTCCAAATATTTTGAAAAAAATTTAAGAAATACATAAAATACTACCATGCTGACTATTTTTGTACGCAAAAAAATACCTGTCACGCTAAAATTTAATGTCTTCTTTGGCAGCAGTGCAAAAATAAAGATAATTTTCTATCAATAACAATATCTCTAAAGGACACAGTTCTCGCTTTCTTTGACAAAAAATTGTTCTTAAATAGAGATATTAATTTTGGATGCTACCGTATTACTCTGCGTCCGACAATAAGCAGTTTTTGATACCCCTTCTTTTGTTAAACCTATTATGCATTTCTCGTTCCATAAAGACCAACAAATTGGGGTCTCTTCACGTATTTTCAAGAACTAATTCTGGCGAAAAATACAGCTTATACTAACTCATTAAAGAATTCGTTTTTGACAAGACTCCGTGCCGACACAGAGCATGGAAGTTCTGAAAAGAGATGACCTAAATGCCCAATATCTTTCAGCGTCACCGCAAATACTGCAGCAATTATATAGCAAATTTTCTCGAAACTTGTTATTAAATTATTTCCGCAGAATTAGGAACAAACAACTGACTATGCGTCCAAAACCGAAATCGAATTTAATTAATACCCGATTGCCTAATAAGCCGAATTAGTTCTTAGCTGCCTAATAAGCCCTATTAAGACCGACTATTAAATTAGAAAGCTACATACAAACGTTTATGTATAACATATGGTACTGGTGTATACATATAAGTATATGTGAGATTTCACCCGTCATTTCAAATGTCAGTTAAAAATGTTCAGCAACAACAAACAATGCGATTATAGAGATTTCCTAACAAATAGGATCAAGTTATTTTCAGGATATCTGAAAGCTGCTTTCCAAACTAAAAGATTTCAAACCAATCAAACTAAGCGAAAACTAAATTATAGCTTCCCATAAGTGTTTTCTACTAATTGTGCACGAAATTTATTAACCAACACATGCACACACTTTTATAGCACATATGATGTGTGAATATGTGTGCGCGTGTGTGTGAGTGCTAGGAAATCGTAATTGAAATTAATTGTTTGAAAAGATTGTGTCAAAGGCGAAAAACAACAGAAACAAAAGCGCAAATGAGCGGAAGAATATACGCTCCAACACAGCCATACATGCACACATACATACGTAGAAAAACACTCAAGTAACTGCATAAGTACCTATGAGTGTATGTGGCTCTAAGTTTATGTTCTAGCATTGCTGCTACTAGACAGTTACACTGTGTCGTAGATACCAGGAGCACATACACACACATACTCGCAACAGCCAGACGTATAAAACAGTTAGACAAAGTTATCAAACTCACTAGTAATTAACAAAAGACTTATAAATTCGGCTAAAAGTAAAAGTCAAAAGGTTAAAGTTTAGACAGCATTCGATGGAGTAACCTTTCGATTGCCTGAACATAAAATTTGATCGCTTCATTTATTGCTGTAGTTGTTGTTATTGCAGTTAGCTTGTTCATTTGGCTGTGTAAGAGGTTTCGTTGCCAAAGTTTGCGGCGAAATAGTCAGGGAAATGCAGCTTTCGAGCAAAACAATATTCTTACGATATTTTTATATGTGTGTGAGTGTGTATATATGTATTTGTATATATTTGTGTATTAGTGCTTGGCTTTGCAGCAGATTTCTTTTCAACCGATAAACCTAAACTGAATAGCAGGGAAAACAATGAAAGATTGGCTAATCCATATACACACACAAGCAAACGTGGTGAGCACGCATTTATTTGTGTGAAGACACACACACGCACCCATCTACACAGTGCTCACTGGGCTTTCATACGCTTATTTGTTTGAATATAATTCACTAGCTTGGTCGAGTATTCTCCGCATCAATTTTCCAGCCATTAAATAAAGTTTCACTTCAGCGACACTTTCGAAGCGAATTCAGCGACGGCGAACACCACTTGCCATATTTATAGGAAGAAACATACAATTTTTTGCATGTACGTGTGTAGACTTCTATAGCATATCTCTGTAAGTGCATCCGAGTGTGGACTAGTGTTGCGGAAGTTTCGCTTGTAGGTTTTGCTGTTGTTGTTATTGTTCTTTTGAGTGTGCTTTCTTCCGCCTGACTGTTGCTTTGAATACGCTGGCTCCAGGAACAATTGCTCGGAATTAAATATGATATGATACAGCCATTGTCCTTTCTTAAGTGATTCTTTGGTTTACAATCGAATTGGCATTATGCAGGATTACCATTCAAAACTGTGCTTGCGAAACTTATACCCAGAAGAGGATCGGAAGCGCCAATAAACAGTAAGCATATTCGATTTATTAAGACCATAACAAAGCACGAGTTCACGCGAGAGCAGAGGAGGGAGACAGATGAGCACTTGGGGTGTTGGTCTGCAACCCAAATGGTTTTAAAAACATAATACGACGAGGATATTCTAAGAACGTAAAAGTTAGCTCAGCTACTTCGCCAATTTTCAATTTTTTGGTTACATAAGAAATTATTTTATCAAATTTTTTATGCACGAAAATATTTTGGGATTGAAGGTCATTTGTCGAGCAGCAAAAAACTTTCAAAACAAGCATTCTATAATTTTAAAGATTATCTTTTTTAGAATCTTAGTCGTTAATAAAGAAAATGAAGACAAAACTTCCAAATCTTTACTATATATACATTTATTAAGCCTTTAGCTGTAACTTAAATAAAAAATATTTTGTTAATTTCGAGATGTATCGATCCAATTGCACCCATGGTGAAATGAGGTAGGCAAACAACGTCCATGATTCCAGCAGGATGGCTAATCTGAAATCAAAAAACAAATTGCTTTTTACCAGCACCAGAACTAGGATCTTTTACAAATCTTAAAAGGCCACGCACTCTAAAGACCTTACTTTTTCACTTCTGAAACTTTCCTACTACAATTAATTTCAGAAAATTACTTTACCAAGACATTTAATGGATATTCTAGATTGGATTTATGCAAAAATAATCGAAGTTTATGAACCGTAGCACAGAATGACCCTCTTAACAACAAACGAACTTCGAACAAGATTTTTAACCCTGAGAAAGGTATTCTTAAAATCTATCGGATTTCTTAAAAAGCATTTGAAAAATCCAAGACTCATGGAAAATTCAAGAAAATATTCCCTAATTTCTGAACCAGGGTAAGTGATGAAACTTGATAATACTGGGAACAATTATAACTTTCGATAGATTTTTCATGAAGAAACGGCAAGAATCAATACACTTCCAGTTTAGTTTTAGTTCAAACTTTGGAAGAAAGTAATACGATAACTGCAGAGAAGAAATTTGAACATTTCGGAAAACTGTATTTATACATTTATTAACCACAGCGAATGAAGTCAAAAGGTCCAGTCTT
Organism: Bactrocera tryoni; assembly: GCF_016617805.1. Taxonomy (NCBI): domain Eukaryota; kingdom Metazoa; phylum Arthropoda; class Insecta; order Diptera; family Tephritidae; genus Bactrocera; species Bactrocera tryoni. Next base: position 2,268,525 of record NC_052503.1, read on the forward strand.
ATCATTACCACAAAATATGTATGAGTATAACTTTACCGCTGGGTATATTTGCTTACATTGTAATATTTTGTACGAGTTGATGTGTATTTGTCGCTGTAGTCAGACAAACTGGCACTGATTGTATTACAAGTCACTTGAAAAGGCGAAACTACACAACTCGACAATACAAAAGTTGAAGTAAGTGTCCTGCAGTGGGCAAGATATGCTTCTAGGTACGCACATTCGCTTGCCAGCTCAAAAGTGGTTACCCAGTTGACCAAAAAATTCGCTGAGGAGAGCAAAAGCTCAGGTATTTGAAAGTTAATATCAATCTATAAGTGAAAATTAGAAAGCTTTGTGGTAAGCAAGGGGCTTTGTTTATAGAGGTGACATTGCCTAGCAACTAGAAAGCTTTCGTATCATTTTATTTATATTTGAAACGACGTTAGAGGTTCTACATATAATTTCGAATTTTTCGAACAAATCTATAAGCTAGTTCAAGGTATTAGTATTAAATTTTCTTAGTTTTTGACGGATTTGCCGAACGTTCTAAAACTTACTCTTACAGCTTTATATTACAAAAAAGCTCCTAAGCTTCTTGCACCGTGCAAACAAAATAGTATATTTTTTTCTTTTCAAAAAGCAATATCAATGTATCACAATGGAGACTTAGACCATTCACAGATAAGAATAACCCAAAAATTTTCTGTACTATCCAGAAATGAGAGCTCCTTTCAATCTAAATTTGAATAGCTTTCCAAGATAGTTCTTCCAAAGCCCTTCAGTAAAAGAGATTCTCTACTCTCCACATCCGAATACCAAAAACTCTTTTGAAATAACAAAGAAAAACCAAATATTTATGGCTTATTGGGTATCTGAAACCCAATTCGACCGGTCACACTATCTATCAAATCGCCTAACGCACTGAATGCGAGTATCTTAGCTTGCAAAAGCCGGACAATGAAATCGGATAGATGAGTTGAGCTGATTTCATCTCGACATTGCACATTCGCTTCAGTCGTCGGGTACAGTTCAATTCTGTAATAGTCTAACAACGAAAGCTAACTAGACTAAACAACAAAGACTAAACGAGTTTTATGCGATTCGTTGTTATTGTTGTAGTTGTGCATACAATTGTAACGAAAATGGCAAATTGGTATATACAAGGTCGAGGAGCTGGTGAGTGCAGAAAATTTAGAGGGTTCAGAAATGAGGAAAAAGGACAATCATGCTTGAATTGAGCAGAGAAAACAAAAAGCAGCTTAAATACGTTCGTTTGAGTTTATTCTAACAAAATAAGATAAGACACATACAAAAGTTTAGTCAAGCGTACTTAAGTAGGGACACACGCTCCAAACCATTTTGGCTGCTTACTTGCTAGCCAACTCGGCTAGCTAACCACGGCGCTGCCTTCTATCGAACTTAAGTACTTAAGGATATACCTATTTGAGTAGGTATGTTAGTATATTTGTTTGTGTGGTCGTGCTAGCTTTTGTCTCTCGCTGCGCATCTCTTGAATGGCCTTTACGAGTAAAACGAGTCGTTGAAGAGCAGAGGTTAGTCGACCTTGCGCTTTTCGGCCTCACCGAACGACCCGTTATTATTTCTCTGCGCCATTTATGAACTCTTTTATATTCAGGGTTAAGTCTTTAATGATTAAATTTCGTTTGCTTGCCAGCTATTTGAACTCGTTAGTTTAAGCTTTACGAAATGCGACCCTTTTCTTGGAAGGACGATTTTATACTTTTTTAAAGAGCAAAAGTGTTATGGGAATTTTTTACTCCGCTTTACCCATTCAACTACTCTTAAATCATTCAAAGTGTTATATATTTCAGTTACATCTGCACACATCCGCAGCTTTGCATTGTTTAGCCGTTAAAAATTATTCAAGGAAAGAGTCGAAACCCCGCTCTGACATTTGGACACATGTTTCTAACATGGTATCAGCGATAAAGCCCACATCCTCTGTGGGATCACTTTTTACGCTTGAAGCGCTTATCACACAATCGCAATGTTGCAAGCACTGAAACTAGGCGAGCTTTTGCCAGCAGCTGAGCATCACTTTGTGCTCTCAGCAAAAATTTATCGCCGCTTGCAATTGTGCCGTTGACATTTGTGACGAATTGGGTCTTCTGCATAAGTGACTTTTGTACTTTACTTAGATGCATATCATTTATTTTTTGTTAGCTCAAAAGCTAAGTGAGAGAAATGATGACACTTGCTGACAAAGTTATGGTTTTATTTTTCTCTTAAATGCCTAAGCTTTGTTTCCCGAAACATTAAACAATGGATAATGACCCAAATTCTGTTGTCGTTAATTTTTTTGTCAAGTCCCTCTTATTTTGCATCAGATAGTGCATGCTCTTTTATACTGTTTAGTATTTTTTATTAACTGAAGGCCATTGAAGATATGTCGCTTCACCGCATTAATGTTTATACTACTGATTGAGTTGGTGATTTGATGAAGTATGTTCTTTTTGGACTATTTTCCTAAAAGATTCAATATTATAGTTAATGTTCCAGTTAAAGAAAGGACATAACCTCTTTGTTACTTGTATCCTAACGAAATAATAGAAAAACGAATAGCTTAGCATTGCGGGAAACCAAGACTAGTCTTGACATTGCAAAGGTTGCTTAAACCGAAGTTTTCTGAAGTTCTGAGTTGCAATAAATAATTGTCCGCATAAAAAGTGTTGTTGAAAATATCACTACATACCAAAAACAATATCCAGTTCGATTCAAAAGATTCAAAGTCGTTATTTTTCTAGCTTCGAATCACGTTTTTGAGTTGTTGGAATGTTAATTACGTTACTTCTTGTAATCCATTATATCCGTAACAAAACATTAAATACAATTCTAGAATGGCTGTCTTCTGACTTTCTATCAAGCTGTTCTTATTTTTTTATTGAATGCTTAGCTATTTTTCGAGACAAATCAAAAAAATGAATACCTTTTTCAAATGTCTTGCAGGGTATATTGAATTTGCCACGAAGTTTTTGAGATATCCGGCTAAAGTTTCTCGTTTGTCGGAACCGACGATATTGGACCACTTTCTTTGCTGACCAATATCAAGATAAATGTCTTTTACGCTACCATAAATACACCTGGGTAGGGTACTGTTTCCGTTAAGTCCAAGTTGACGGTGCTTCTTTTTTTACAAATATTTTGTTTATTTTTATTTGTTTCCAGGAAATTTGGAACTAAGTCAATTATAAGCATCAGATAACTTATAAAATATACACATTTCCTCTTAATAAACATTTCGCCATCAATACACACCGCGTGTATAAGATCAAAGCAATATGGATCCAAATTAAAGATCGATCTGGAATAACCATGCTAATACAAAGTGAGTTTAGAACTTGTTCTGATAAGTACATACATGATTCATACTTATATCGCTCGCTCACTCCGCTTTCCGAGTTTGTCACAAACTTCTTGCGAGTAGATAGAAAAAAATTTCACGGTTCTAATTCTGTTCCGTATCAAAATAAGATAAAATAAGAAGATTGGCTATATCTTACATGTTGATCACATGAACAAAAACATGAAAGGTGTAAAATAAATTTGCAGCCTTTTTTTGCAGCAAGGCATTTGTTATAACTTTTTATGTTTGGTTGATATTTTCTTCATATGAAATATGAACATTGTTTCGAAAATTAACATTACATTTTCTCCCAATTTCTCACCTAGAAATAAAGAGATAGAGACTGCGCGAAGTTAGCACCTTTTCAGTTTAGACTTTTGCAGGTGGCCAAGAATTACTAAATTAAAATTGTACCGGTGACATCACGGACGTTTTTCTATGATGCCTCTTCTCATTCTTCACCTTTCCATTCCATCTTTCTTTATAATTCACGTTCTTACTTAATCCGGCTACCAAAGACGGGGTAAATCGGGTACCCACATTTCTATGAAGAACAATTCCTTAAGTTCCCATTATCTAAAAGCTTTAATGTGTATACATTTGAAGAAAACTTTGACAACAACAACTCACTCTCAGACACCCTCAAACACATACATAAGCTTATATACAAATTTCTACTGCGTTTCTGAATGCGAATCAACAATGCCACATTAGGTCTCTTACAACCGCAGATGCATATAGGGTGATACTTTGCCATAAAGGATATCCGTTATTGCTCAATTTGTATTTATTTTACAAGTCCTACGACTTTTAGAAAAATATATTCGTAAGCATTTCCTTAGGGTTGATACCCTCATTTTCTGTGATTTAGTACTTGACTATTCGATATGCAGTTTTTGTTTACAACATAAGTATGTATGATTTATTTGTATAATTAAAGCAATGATTTTGTCCTAAACAAATATGTATATAAAATTCTACTTTCATTGAGATTATTACATATATGTACATACATATGTACATATAAGCACGTGATCCGTGTACGCCAAATTTAATCTTATTCTTTATTAAACTCTCTCTTTTTGTAGTCGCAAATAAGTTTTTACAGTTATTGTCCTGATTATGACCACACCCTCAGTTCGCTTCAGTTCAGTAAAAGTGTAAACACAATGACTGCGACAGACTGCAGCAGCACGACAGTGAACTGAAAACGTCGTTGTTCATCTTACTACATGTACATTTTGAGAAGCAACAACAACACAATGGCCGGCATGTACAGAAAACAACGCAGTTGTCCATTTTGTATGTACACAATTTCGTTGTGGCCATACTAATTCCTTTCACTTCAATGAAATTTTAATATTTTGTTCAAAATGAAATTTTTTATGCAAAACATAAGTAAATAGGTAAATATTTTTGCTTGAAATTATCAATTGTTATTACAAATGATATAATAGAGCTATAATATAGCTATTTTATGCTTTTATTTGTAAAATAACATCAAGTTTGTTAGAGCTGTGAATGATTTTAGATTTTACATATTAGTGGCATCACCACTCTACCTCCTCTTTCTATCTTCCATTCTACTGTCAACTCTACTGTCGCCCTACTGTCTTTGGCAAAAATAGGATATTGAAGTTAGCGAGAACGACACCTGTGGGCCTGCAGTCGTGTAGTCGTCAAAATAACACTGCCCATAAGAACGTGTGCATTTTAATATTTGACAGATGTAGTTTGCAGTCTGTCGCCCTCTATGTGTTCACCACATAAGTCGCACAAAAATTTGAAATTCACCGTAAATATGATTCCAAACATGTGCTCCAACATGTCTTCTATGTGTTAATGTGTTTATTGCGTTCGACAATGTCAGCCAAGAAACATTTCCACTTTATTATTTTAAAATATTTTCGCAAGAATAAAACGCCAACTGGACGCAGGGGACATGACATTCATACCATGTGAGCGTACATATCTACATATACAATATATACACAAACAAGTAGTCGATCTTATACTTACATCTGTAACTGTTGGAGCCACTGCGAAAACCGCAAAAGTTAAACAACAAAAGTAATATTTGATGGGACAAAATGACAGCAGATATTCATATGTAATGTAGATATACCGTTCTGATTCGTGACAGTATGGCAAACTGGTTACAAACTGGATAGTATAGTAATGAAAGCCCCGAGATGTAATAAACAGCTTGTTTCATATAATTATTTGGTAGATTAGCAAGATCTCTTTTGAAAAATTGCCACAATTTTAGAGGATATGTATATCCTGATAGATAAAGGTCTGTTCATCTTGCTACCAATATTTCCTATTTTTCATAATCGAAGAAAAATCGGCGATGCAAAAATGCCATCGGATAGAGTAATCTACTGATCACACTCGATACGTTCAGTTCCCCAATGAGATTAATGCGGCATCTCATTTATAAAGCTCCAGCGGTAACAATATTTATATATATACGCGTATTCCGAGAAATTGAAATAAAATATATCGCAGCGCTTTAAGAAGTCAGATTAAACCATTTTGAAGTTCATACTTTTGGTAATTTTGTCAGTATGTGCGGGTTTAGAAACGTCTCCTACTATCCACATGCAAACTCTATCCTTGGGATTAACCTTAAAAGCTAACCTAATCTTAAAAAGGTGATTTCAGTTTTTTTATATTTGGCCCGTCCCAAACTTCAGTATAACGCCACAGATTGGGAACTTTTGGCAGATTGGGCAAGCTAGTTAAGCTCGCACCTTCCAACATATACTATATTTGCACCTGTAAAGTTATGAGGGTTTGAGTGAAATTTTATGTTTATTTCAGATTCCTTAAATTGACAAATTATTCATATCTTCATATTTGACACTCACTTATTTGTTAGTTTCAAACTATTGACCTGCTACACATTTGTGGTCAACACTTCGTGCCCTCCGCGTACTCAAACCTCAACAAGCAGAAGCCTCGTATGTCAGTTAACCTCTTAGTTTTCAGTTGTTCATTTTCATTTCTTGAATCTAAATTGTGTATTATTTTATTTTCATTTCTACGGGCTGCCACACAGAGTAGTATTCACACATTTCCTGCCGTTTATCCACTGAGTTGTTCACTCTCTTTTCATGCACCACAGTGTAATGAAATAACAGGCAAATTGCTGAAACATGTTCCACATCACTGATGTGGTTGACCAAAAGTTGACTCGTGTAATGTGCAGTGACTAACGAGAGGCAAAACGTTCCAAATAAGCATGAATATTGAAGAAGCCGACACATGCTCTCAATAAATCGGCAAGTGACCTTTTCAAATAATTTTGTTGAAGTATTATCTTGTTTATGTCTTTTTAGCGACGTTTACGTATTTCAAACAAAGCACGTATTGAGCGCGTTTTAATTCAAACACGAATTTTTAATGAATTTTTCACACCAATTTCCACATTATGTTACGAACACAAGAAAGCTGATAGCGTGCAGATGAACTCTAAATGAATCAAACCTTTTAAAGACAACAAATTTTTATTGATTATAACGAATTCTTGAGTATTGAGAGGACTTTTCTGTTTAAACGAGAAAAAACTTTAGCTTTGGTTGCACCAAAGCTATAATCCCCTTCACAAATGAAAAATATTCCTTCCTTTGATCTGTCAGTTTGTATGATAGCTGTTGGGTCCATATTGCTATTATTATTCCTAAATAGTACAATCCAAGTGAATACTTGCTTCTAAACAACATAAGCAAAGAGCCACAATTAAAGGAATACAACTTTTCTAATCTAGGTATTATGGTTCTCAGCTTTTCGGATCTTTATACGAATCAAAAAATGAAAAATTACAAGTTCTGTTAAAACGGAATTTCTTAAGCATTTAGTAATACCTGTTCTCTATACAAGTAGTACGATAATTTTAACGGATTATTAGCCTCCGAGCAAGTACTCTGAGAGAGCTTCAAAAATCTCGTCCGTAGGATATGAAAACGTTGATTCAACACCAACTTACATAAAGATAACTTCTTCCTTGAAAACCTGTGATAATTTCAAACGACGTAAGAACCCTTCATACATATGTCACTACGAAATAATTCTATATTCACAGACCTTTTCATGGTTTAAACTATGTAAAATTCAACATTTGCAAAACATATCTGTAAATGGTCCGATATCTTATTATTTCGCTGGTTCCTGAAAGGTTACATCTATGCAAATATTAATTTCAGAAAGCTAATAATTCAAATATTGGGTAGTAGAAAAAGTCTTTTCGTATTTATAATCAAACTTTAACTTATTCTTTTTTTATTTATAATTTCCAGAACTGAAGCGAGCGAACCATTTTTGTGCTACACGAACTGATACAGCATCGTCTCCGTAAGCTTCAAAAACTTCGTTGCTAGCTTGCGTGGCATTTTTCCCTTTTTTATACACAAATTTTAAAATATGGCGAATTTCTTCATTATTTTCACTCATTTGTGAACAACTTCTTTTTCAACTTCCCCGAATTTAATTTTTTTTTGTTGAATGAAGCTTAATCTCACCATATGACACAACAAAATACGAAAAGACCTTTTCGACTACCAATATTCCCTCTTTGGTACGGTAACAGTTGCCTACATTTAGGGGCACTAATGAATAATTATTATTGCAGTGACAACACGCACCCACATTTGAAATGGAGCTTTAAATAAAGCAACAAAAAGCTAAAATTGTTTGAAATTTAGTTTAGTACAAAAATGTGTTATTAATTTTCTTTTTTCCAATACAAAACCGCAATAATCTTAGTGCTAAAGTGCATGTCCCGCATAAAAATTTATGCAGCGAACACCTCAAAATTTTGAAATGTAAAGCAAACATATATCTCTACACCTGAACTTGCAAAAAGCAAGGCAATGTCTCAGCACCAATTGAAAACAAAATCTTAAATCCGCTTGATAGTTGGTAATAAAACGACCGGACCATTCAACCAGTTATTATCCATTTATGTGCATAGCAGTAATTTCATTTTAGTATTTCACTGTAATTTGCTCGCTGCTGAAATTGATAAATGCACCAAAACGGCTGACGCCGCAATAGTTGGTCGTACGCAGCAAACTGCTGTTGACATAACTCAACGGAACACGCACTTAAATGCAAATATTTCTGGGACCCGAGCATAGCGCGACATTTCCATAAGATTAAAGACGCTGTTATGCAATTCTGTGTAATAAAATTGAGTTCCCAGAGACGCGTCATCGTAATTATGAGCTTGTGGCTCGTAGCCGAATGTCCTTGGAGGGGAGCCTTACAAATGATATATCATCATAATGTCTTGTACGTGACAGATTTTATTGAATTTTAAGTACCGAAGCGCACAGCCAACGGCACCATGATAGTGCTAGTATGTACATAAATAAACAATTACTTGGTGTCAATAGTCAAATAGTTTATAGTGTCCCACCATGGCCAAAGGATCACATTATTTTATGTTCAACAAGAATGCGAACAACACGAAAAGAAGCGAAGAGCGCAAACAATCGAAATTCGTCTCGTATAAGTAAAGGTTTTTTATGCGTAAACAATTTCATTATTTACGACATAACGATTTTCAAAGAATTCGCATCACAAGAAAGCGAAATTTTATATTTCTATTAAGTCGCCCTGACTGCGGTCACACTGTGCTCTTCTCTCTGTGTTCTGACTTTCGAAAACCATTCCGTTGATAAATGTTGTCACACATACACACGAATTATTAGCCATTGGCGGAAAGAAGAAATAAAACAATGAAATATGATATACTATAAATCAGTGCAAAAGTTTTCGTTGTTGTTGTTGTTCTAATATCGCGTTTACTGCTGCACAATACGTATCTAAGCACTGTTTTGACACTTGTACTCGACCGTTTTAACACAAATGTGCGAAAAATTTTGGCATAAAAAGGATATTGAAAGAACTTGTATAATCTACAGAGATTTAAATGATATTTCAACTTATGTTAGCCGCCTTCGATTCGCCATTTCTTCGCTGAGCGGTTTCCATGGGGTCGAACCATAGGGAAATGGCAGTTATGCGAGAAGGTAGCTAATTCCAGTACCAGTATTAGGGTCTATTCTAGATAACTATGACTTTAGTCTACTACAACATCCTGAACGAGGTTGGACAACTGGTTTGACATGACAACTGGAGCTCATGGTCTGCAACGGAATCAATTTCTACTCGAAGGACGCCATTTAGTGGGTGTTTTTGGCTTCACTGTGAATGTCGTTCGTAGAGTGCTATATCTAGAAGACGTAATGTAGAAGTCTCTTGAAATTCAAAGGAGGCTGTTCCCCTTCAAGAAAACTTTTATATAAGAAATGAGAATTTATCTAGTTATATGCCTGCCTGTTATGTGACAAAGTTCATACCGGAGAAGTTCACTGCATAGATTGTTCTTCAGGTC